>NC_066875.1:43450933-43678433 GCF_022985175.1 Labeo rohita
AAAATAAAACTTTTGTTGAGCAAGGATGCATTAAATTGATCAAAAGAGACAGTAAAGACATTTCTATTCCAACAAAAATTTCTATTTCAAATAAACACTGTTCTTTCGAATTTATCAATTCATAGTTTCCACAAAAATATTAAGCAGCACAGCTGTTACGTCAAATATCATGTTTGACACTATTTGTCTGTTTTGACTCAACCGTGCCTTTGATAAACACAAAGGAAAAACATGTCCTCAACTACCCTCACAAAGTTCAACACAAACTTCAACATGACAACCAAACCTCCCGTCTGAAATGAAATAGTTCTATTGAAAGACGTTTCATTCATTGTTGCCAAGCCGCTTTCACGGTCACACCGCAGATAGATTTATCTACAGACCTCGACGTGTCAAGCTGTTGATAAGACTAGAATCAAGACAGAGAGGAAATTGGTATGGAACATGTTGGTATTGGTAGAGGAATCATGCCAGGCACGTCTCGTTCTGGGTAAGAATGTAGCGGTGAGATATTTTTATTCCTTTCTGAGAGTGTCAGGATTTTTTTTTGCAAGATTTAATTGAGATATAGCATCCTCAACTGCTCCCAGCACAAAAATAATAGCAACTAATGTAACTATAACCTAGATTTATCATTGCATTGCACTTTATTAATAGTTGTTCACAGCCATTTCATAATCCAAATGAGTCATGTCATGCATTTGTTTTAATTTGATTGTTTTTCTTACTTTTATGGTGTTTTTTGGAGCTTGATGTTCATTGTCACGATTGAAATATGGCCTGTGGAGCGCGTTCCATTGTAAATATAACAGCTTATGGGTTTGAGGGGGCGTAAATGATGACAGAAGTTACATTTCTGGGTGAAGGATTCCTGTAGTGTGGTTGAATGCTGTTATTTCTCTGGGAGAAACACAGGGTCACAGTATGCTGACCACATGACGGTAATATTAACTTAGGAGACATAATTGTGTAACTTCATGTAGAGCAGTCAACCGTGAAAGCCCAGCATTGCAGCTGCCATCGGTGATGTTCAGGAAAAGTGTGTGTATCCTATCAGCCTTTCCCTCCACCGCTATTAATCAAATCTGGAAAACTTCTGGAATTTAACCTGGGCCAAAATGCCTGGATGTTATTGTAGGGCGCATGTTTTCGCTCGGGGAACAGGCCTTTTTGAGGTTCTGACTTATGAGCAGGGAGTGAAAGTTGGATTGAGTGTGCTTTGCTTTGAAAAGCACACACATACACATGGGTATAGAAGAGAGAGGAGAAGATATAAGCTCTGTTCCAAAACCTAGTGTAGTGTACTGCACACACCAGTATTGGTACTGTTAACTAGGAAACTAAGGCTACTGTACATCCACGTTAATCCGGATAAATCCGGACTGTGAGAGGTATTCAAAAATGATGATGCATGTATATCTGTGGTTGTTACCAGCCTTGTTGTGCATGCAATTCATTTTAAAAACGTTGCTAAAGATTCATATTACATTCCCGCAAAATGAAATGTCCTGCAGCAAAAGATGTTGGCAGTTGTCTCTCGGTATCATGTCAGTGAGCATTCATTATATTTTACTCACCCTCAAGCCATCCTAGGTGTATATGACTTTTTTCAATACGATCAGAGTTATATTAAAAAAAGCCCTGGCTCTTCTTAGCTTTATAATGGCAGTGATTGGTGGTAGAGATTTTGAAGCAAAATAAAGTGCATTCATCAATCATAAAAAAGTGCTCCACAAGGCTCTGGGGGTTAGCCCTATAAAGGAGAAGTCCACTTCCAAAACAAAGATTCACATATAATGTACTCACCCCCTTGTCATCCAAGATGTTCATGTCTATATTAAAGAAATTATGTTTTTTGAGGAAAACATTTCAGCATTTTTCTCCATATAATGGACTGATATGGTGCCCCGATTTTGAACTTCCAAAATTCAGTTTAAATGCGGCTTCAAACAATCCCAAATGTGGTTGTACACGCAATCCCAGCCGAGGAAGAAGGGTCTTATCTAGCGAAACGATTGGTTATTTTCATTTCAAAAATACAATTTAAATACTTTTTATTCTCAAACGCTCGTCTTGCCTTGCTCTCGTTGAGCTCTGTGTATTCTGGCTCAAGACAGACAGGGTATGTCGAAAAACTCCAATCGTATTTTCTCCCTCAACTTAAAAAATCATTTCAAAATCATCCTACATTACTGCAGAAGTACCAAACCACTCTTTGCAAAGTAAGCATGCAAAGATCAAACACCCTTAACCAAAAAGGTAAAACAGCGATATAGGATGATTTTGAAGTTGAGGGAGAACATGAGATGGGAGTTTTTCAACATACCCTAACTGTCATGAACCAGAAAAAAAAACAGTCCAGGCAGAGTAAGACAAGATGAGCGTTTGACATTAAGAAGTATATGAATTGTATTATTTTTATGAAAATAACCGATCGTTTCGCTAGATAAGACCCTTCTTTCTCGGCTGGGATTGTTTACAACCGCATTTGGGATCGTTTGAAGCCACATTTAAATTGCATTTTGAAAGTTCAAAATCGGGGCACCATACCAGTCAATTATATGGAGAAAAATGCTGAAATGTTTTCCTCAAAAAACATAATTTCTTTACGACTGAAGAAAGAAAGACATGAACATCTTGGATGACAAGGGGGTGAGTACATTATATGTGAATCTTTGTTTTGAAAGTGGACTTCTCCTTTAAGACCTACGGGTAAAATAGGTCATTTTCACATGCTTTGTTTATTTAACTGTAAAATTCTAACAGAATGTGCAAGTGCAAGGTGTCATTTTTTCAGAAAATAAATGGCTTTCAAAAAAGTACAGTTATTGACCATTAGTGTTAAAAACAGGAATACATTTTCTAATTTTTATTTAGAAAAAAAGAGAGAAAAATCATGATCTTGAAAACTCAACTATATTACATAGTATATTACAAGTATATTACATATAGCTACACTGGAACGCACTCGCTACCAACTGGACAGTGGTGGGTATTACAGTTAGAAGTTACAATAGAACACCGTCAGTGTAATCAGTCAAAGTGATGGGCAGCCTTTAGATTTTTCCACCACTAATAAAAAAATTCAGTCAATTTTCGGTTAACTCGACCTCTGATACGCACATACATTTACACGCATGGACACATTATAGAGATGCACAGACCACATGTGAAAAAGTCTCACTCAGCCTGCTCCCAAGTCTCATCAAAAATTGCCTATTGTGCTGTTTTCTCCTCCTTCGCCATGTTTTTGTTTGTTTTGTTTATTATTTTGTGCAATCCAAAACTCTGCACTCCATCTCTCTCCATTCAAATTCTCCCTTCCCAGAAATCTGCTGTCATTTGCCAATGGAGCACAAGAAATTACTGTAATAAGCCATACATTACCGAAAAGCACATATTGTCTACTGTCAGAAGCAATTCAAATTATTTTGCAAATGGTTGAAGAGTTATGGTAGCATGAATACAGCTTGCTTTGATGTGTCGCCGCCGATACAGCCAGTTTAGAAGGGTTAACAAAGGCCTCCTGAAGTATATCAAAGCATTTTTGCAAGGAAAATATCTATATTTAAAATTTATGAAGAGATTAGCGTTTCAGTGGATGACATAGGACGTAGGTGTAGTGTAAGCTCCGGTGAGATGAATGAACGATGATGAATGTGGAAGCGCAGAGAAGAGAGCATAAACAAAACACTGGTCATGAATTCGAAATACAAAATGAGGATTTGTAAGATGTTGTAGGATTTCGATATAAGCCAAGAGTTTTCGTGAGACTGTCATATTCTAACCGAAGTTTACGCTACGCTTACATCCTACGTCATTTGCGGGAACGCCACTCTCATGAATGCGTATGAAAGTTAGTGGAAGCTAGACATCAGGGTTTATAAAGTTTTAGATATGGATAGGCCTATTTTTTTCACTAAAATGCATCGTTTCGCTTCAGGAGGCTTTATTATCCCCTGGAGCCGTGTGGAGTACTTTTTATGATGTAAGGATACACTTTATTGAACTTTTGTTTATGTAACTCCGATTATATTCGCCTGAAAGCAGAATATGGCTAGAGGGTGAGTAAATTATTTTTTTTTTTTTTTGTTTTTTTTTTTTTTTTTTTTTTGTGATGAACTGGCCCTTTAAATTGATAGCATGGATTGTAAGGGTTAAAATGTTAAGTTAAAATGCTATTTTCAGATATATCTGAATTAATTTGGATGAAGCCTAAATCTAAAAAAAGTAGTTTTTGATAATTAAATAAGAATAAAATAAAATATAAATATTAGAAGAAAAACTTAAATAAAAAAAATGTAAGTTTAAAAAAATAAATAAAAACGAAAATATTTAAGTTTAAGTTGAACAACTCAATTAACTAAACAAAATGAAATAAAACTAAAAACAAAATAGAAATATTACAAAGCAAAAATGACAGAAACAAATAACAAAATTACTAAAACAATCTAAAATTAAAATGAAAATGAAAAATGTAAAAAAATACAATAAAAAATATTAATGAATACTATAATAGTATATAAATAATACTAAAAATAAGACTGACAGGCAGCTAAGATCGTGAAGCCTATTAAGGGACCAATTTGAAGTGCACTGCATAGGCGTCACACAAATATCAGTCCCCATGTGATGTGCACACATCACAAAAATGAAAATGTAAAAAATTATTTTTTGAATTTGTAAATAAAACATTATTGAAGTAAGTTTTGCAAAAAAAAAAAAAAAAAAAAAAAAAACTATTTCAGTTTTTCTACTGTTTTGTTTGCTGGTTCTTTGTAATTGTTTGTGAATCCTACCCTAGTGAAAAATAAATATACTAAAATATATTAAAAATACTTTTATTTCATGGTAAGTATACTACAAATACATTTACATGTACTTAAGAAATACCCTGCAATTGTACTTTTGGTATTAAAGCAGTGACTAAAACACATTTTAGGCTTAATATTAAGAAATGTGCATTGTACTCCAAATAAGGTTTAACCCTCTGGGGTCTGAGGGTGTTTTGGGGCTTGCCCTGACATAGTTTTGACATGCCCTGACATTTGTGCTTTTTTCAGTATATTAAAAACATATTCATGGCTAAAGTCTGGTTACACTGTAATCAGCACAAACTGGGCTACAATAATATGATTATCTCGACCCCAAAAATATTTATATCAGTAAATCTCGAGCGATATGTCAGTAAATATGTTAATAGGATTATTTTAATTTTGGACATAATCCATTTTAGATTATATTGGATTTTTTTTAGGTATTTTGCCTCAATGAATAAAATAAAAGTATGTTTAGAATGAGTATTTCTTATTATTTTAAGAAATTCAGAAATTATTTTCTTTAGTGTGTTGCAGTGTGTTAAAGAGATAGTTGACCCAAAAAATTTATTTATATTATTTATTTATATTTATATTATATTCTGGAGAATGTTAACAAAAAGTTGTTTGACATCCATAGTAGGGAAAAATACAATGAAAGTCGATGTCTACCAGCAGCTGTGATGTTTTTGGGTGAAGTGTCTCTTTAAGGATAGAAACAAGGTATTTTACTTAGCCAACTTGGCCTGTAGCACACATATGATGGCTTAAAATGCTGTCTATGTAGGGAGCTCACTAGGTTTTGGAACAGAACTATTTAGAGTTTTTCGATTTTTTGCAGTCATGTTAATTTACCTCATGTGGGTTTTTCGTTTCAAATATTTTGCTGTTTTTCTCATTAAACCTTAAACTTGTGTGTGTGTTTTGCAGTTCCGTCTATGTGGGGGGCTGTAGCAGCTCTCAGATCAGTTTATATCGATGACTTAAGGGACTCGCACAGGCTGCACACCTGTTGTGTCAATTCTCTGCGTTCAAGTTCACTCAAGGTCATATTTTTAACACGGTGGCCACGTTTGAACACATATGCGAACTGCGTTATGTTTGTGTGCGTGTGTGTGTGTCTCCTGTCTCACCCCCCGGACAACAGGTGTGGCCCCTGAAACAGAACAGCCATCTGGATCTCGTTTGCCTGTCTTTTGAGAGCACGCCGATTTAGCCATTGCCTCATTTCGCAGCCTTATTTCACGTACTCTGTCACGGCACTCTTTGGTCGCGGCTTAACATTAACACATTACGGCAGCGTCCTCTTAAAGGGATAGTTCACCCAAAAGCCATTCAAGATGTCGATGTTTTTTTTTTTCCTAGTAAAACAATAAAGAAGATTTTTAGCTGAAACTTTGGTGGGCTTTGGTGATTCGTAAAGCCAAAAAAAGCATATTAGGGAACACAAATTTTAATACCTGTCGCACCTTGCAATATATTAAGGTCTTATTAAGCAAAACGATTAGTCAATAAACAAGGAATAAACAACAGGGCTAAAGGTGTCCCGGGGTAAAAGGGGTAATAGGTGCCTTTGATATTATTATTTTTTATTTAAACCACTAGATGGCACAAAAACACTTTCTAAAACATTCGCTTTTCAAGATACACGTGCAAATTTGGCTGATGCTTGACACGATCGTGGGCAGCAGTGCAAAGTCGATTCTGTGCTTGCTTGATCTAATATTTGATGTTTTTTTAAAATGTTGTAGATTTCAGAAGCAAATGAGAATCATAAAATGGATGCATATATTTTGAGACAATGTCTTCTTAATGATTTTCAGTTTTGTTTAAGATAGTTAAAATGACAGTTTTTAAATAACGAAAGAATATGTAAAAGTATGGTATTTGTGGTAAAAAGCGCCCTTGCTGTTGGGGCTAAAAGGCGCAATAATTAACATGATAATTAATAGATGGCTGACTTTTCCATTTGTTGACATGACATGGTTAGATTCAGATGGCAAATATCATATATTATGTTGGGTGTCAACATTAGAGATAATTATCATGAAACCATCATATTTAAAAACATGATATTAAAGGAGAAGTCCACTTCCAGAACAACAATTCACAAATAATTTACTCACCCCCATGTCATCCAAGATGTTCATGTTTTTCTGTATTCAGTTGTCAAGAAATTATGGTTTTTGAGAAAAGCATTTCAGGATTTTTCTCCATATAATGGACTTTATTGGTGCCCCGATTTTGAATTTCCAAAATGTAGTTGTGTGATGCGGCTTCAAAGGGCTCTAAACGATCCCAGCCGAGGAAGAATGGTCTTATCTAGCGAAACGATCGGTCATTTTTTTTTTTTGAAAAATACAAATGTGTATACTTTTTAAGCACAAAAGCTCATGTAGCACAGGCTCTGGGATGCGCGTCCACGATGCTACGAATTAGTGATGGGTCATTCTTGAACAATTCGTTCATTTTGAGCGAATCTTTAATGTGACTCAGTAAGAACGAGTCGTCTCGGGGAGTGATTCGTTCAGTCGTGCATGCACAACATCCTGTTAGGTTCTGTACTGGAATTAGTTCACCTGTTTCGAGTCTTCGGGTTTTTCGAGTCATTATGGGGTGTTCACCTTATGGGGCTGTCACCTGATGAATGAACGACTCAAATCCGAAAACTTGTCTGATAAGAGGTGAGGTGAACTAATCATAGACTAAAGACCCAGGTAAACAATGATTTTTACAAATTTTTATTTTCCTGAAAAAAAATGACATCGTTTCGCTTCTTCCTCGGCTGGGATCGTTTAGAGCCCTTTGAAGCTGCATTTAAACTACATTTTGGAAGTTGAAAATCGGGGCACTGATGAAGTCCATTATATGAAGAAAAATCCTGAAATGCTTTCTTCAAAAACGATAATTTTTTCACGACTGAAGACAGAAAGACATGAACATCTTGGATGACAAGGGGGTGAGTAAATTATTTATGAATTGTTGTTCTGGAAGTGGACTTCTCCTTTAATCGTATCATATAATAAAATACCATTTGATACTACTGTAAATCTATAAATTAAACTATTATGGGATCTTCTTAAATGCTTTTAGAATCTTTACTTTTTAAAATGATTTTGTTTCTGTAGTTGAATTTTTTTTTTTTATTAACATAGTTTAATGACAGTATATTTATTGAACAAAAAATATTTCTTTTATTTAAACTGCATTTTGGAAGTACAAATTTGGGGCACCATACCAGTCCATTATATTGAGAAAAATGCTGAAATGTTTTCCTCAAAAAACAATTTCTTTATGACTGAAGAAAGAAAAACGTGAACATCTTGAATGACAAGGGGGTGAGTACATTATATGTGAATCTTTGTTTTGGACGTGGACTTTCCCTTTAACTTAGACGTGTCTAATTGTACATTTATAAGATTTTAAATAAAAATAAATGACTTGTATGATTAATTGTCACAAAAAATCTTTTGCTTCATGAATGTTTCATACAAATATATTTTTTTAATAAAATACATGTAATGTTTTTGCATTTAATATTTATTTTTATTTTATGATTTTATTTAATAAATACATACGTCCACTGTTCCCACCAGGAAAACTACTTTAATATTATATTATATTATATTATATTGCACAATATAGCTGTTTTTACTGTATTTTTATTAAATAAATGTCTTGGTGCACATTTAATAAAAAGATTTACAGAGTTGCATTTTTTTCAGGTTGTTAACCCTATAAATCCTGCTATATCATTTTTGACATATGTATTTCTAAGGCCTGACATGGTAATTTCTAATTACCAACATGATCAAAATTTATATCGTCAGAAGCCATGGGTGTTAATTTTGTGTTCTCTGATATGCTTTTTTGACTCTCAGAGTGACAGTAGTCTTGCATTTTATGCATTCAGTTTCAGCTGAAAATCTTCTTTGCTGTTCTACTGAAAAAAAAAGCCATCTTGGATGGCCTGAAGGTGGGTAAATTAACAGCAAATTTTCATTTATGGGTGAGCTATCCCTTTAACGTTACCACAGTGTCTGAATTGCGTTGAATTTGGGCAGCGGTTGCGTTTACTTTGCTAGACGCCAGGAGGGAGAAGATTGAGCCGCTAAGAATTTATTGTTCTGAGAGGAATTCCAGTGTTTGAGAAACAGGAACAGATAACAAAAGGATAGATGATGCCAGGGTCGTCTCTGGGGTTGTGGAGCAGAGGTTCAACAAGGTTTAACTCAAACAGAGGCTTCTTTAAGACATTCTTAACATGCTGGACAGATCAGAGATTGTCCTCCCTCTGTGCTTTATGTGTCTCAATTAGGACTTTGCATGAAACGCTGGTCTAAATTAAGTTGTTGCAAACAAAACGAACAAAGAGATCTCAGAATGCAAGAAGAAATATTCAACTCCACAAAAGCAATTACCTGCTAAATCAAATGAGGTCAGAGAATGTCTCATTCGCTGACTTTTTATGGGTGAGGACAATCAGAAGGACAAATTGTCTGTCGAGAAGTGGAGTCAGCAGGGAACTACATCATCTTCTGAAAGATGGAATGAGAAAAGTGTAGTTGGTGCATATCATATTTGTTTTATGAGTTTAGTTTGCATTGTGTGTTACAACCCAGCTCCTGGGTTTTATTCATTTTCCCTGATTTTAAACAGAATCAAAAGCAAATAACATTAAATAAGACAACGAATGTGGTTCCTTTGACATATGAATTCACAATAAAGTAAAGACTTACAGGCAGTTACAGCAATTGCAACTGTTGTTTGTTAATTATATTATTTTAAAACTTATTTTTGTTCTTCTTATAAAATACATGTAATATATTTGCATTTAATATTTATTTTTATTTTACAATTTTATTTAATACATAATATGTTCACTGTTCCCAACAGGCAAACTACTTTAATATTATATTAATTATATTATATAGCTGTTTTTACTGTATGTTTATCAAATAAATGCAGCCTTGGTGCGCATTTAAAAAAGAGATTTACAGATTTACATTTTTTTTCAGGTTGTTATCCCTATAAAGCTACTATATCATTTTTGACACATAGTAATTTCTAATTACCAGCATGATCAAAAAATTTGCTGAAAAACGTCTATCATCTGATTGATAGTTAATATTTTTTTAGCAAGTAAAAGGCCTTTTTAAAATAACAGCGTTTGCACTGTTACTAATATTTCATAATGAACATTTACTGTGCTGAAGCAGCTTAGGTTTGCTTAATTATCCACTTTTTTTTTTTTTTTTAGAAAAAATTATGTTAAAATGTCAGCATTAAATATGATTCATCAGGCTTTTGAGCACTTATTTGTTCATCCCTTAATCATCATTGTATTGCATTGGATTATGTTTCACTCCCACAATAAAACTACACAGCTTTGATCATAAAAATATTTATAGTCAGTTTATGTTAGTAATTATTTCTGACTATATTAGTAAGAATTTCTGGCCGTATTAATATCAACATCTGCACCAAATTGCGTATTTTTGCTCAGTTTGTGCATCTGAATAAAACTGGGGTGTTTTTTTCTTCTTGATTATGAGCTTCATATTCTCACAATATCATAATATGGGCCGTAAAACCCTGATATATCAAAACGTAAAATGCCGGGCATGATAAAAACATCTATTTTAGTTTTTCATTTATCATTTGTCTAATGGTTCAATAAAATTAAACTTAGTTCAGTATTTTTTCTGACTATTACTTTATATGTCAGGCTTTACAGGGTTTAAAACACATTTAAAATTATGTATTTTTTCAGTTTAGCTAGATAAGTTCAGACGCTGATCATACGGAGAGAACAACAAAGGAGATGCTGCGAGTGCGTAAGGTTCAAGGTACCTAATTCAATCAGATTAATTCACAATTTAGATTTAATAAATATTCAAAAGGCATAAAAACTGAATGAATAACAAATGGTTTTCATTGAGCTGGGCAGCACTGAGTAACCATAGCTACATTATTGGTGTTATTCAGCTGAACTACGGCCCGCTTGCTGGTTCCCGCTCGCAACAACCAGTGGCTAACTTTTATTACAGAGCGCTCAGATGGATTAGGCCTGAATCGCAACAAAGAAAGGCTGTGCATAGATTTTACGCCACGTTACCCCTTCCTGGGAACTGCCCATCACCGGCTTTGTTTGAGAGTGGAGCTGTGTATACACCTGCTTTGTGTCTTGCTACTACACACACATACACACACCAGCACAGGTTCATCCTTTATTCAACTCATAAGCAAAATTATACAAGACAAGCCACGCTGCTAAACTGTACAATAGAGGCCTGTAAACCATTTACATTTGTAATGAGAATTTTTTTAGGACTAGACTTGATTGTAAAAAGTAGGCATTTTTATACAAATATAATAATAGTTGATTTCTAAAATTTATAGTGCCAGATGTTGAAATTAAGTTTATTTATATTAATAAAGTTATATTTATATTAATATTTAGAGAGTTTTGTGGGTTTTTATTTTTTATTTATATTAATATTTAGAGAGTTTTGTGGGCTTTTAATACAACATATAAAATATATATAATATATTTGTATTTAATGTTTTTTATTTTTATTTTATGATTTCATTTAATAAATACATATAAGTTCAGCTCTTACCAGCCAACTTATACATGTCATATATTAATACTTATTTTTAATTATTTTTTTTAATGTTTTTATTTAAGAAATAAATGGGTGTAAGATATTTTGAGTGCTGTTCCTGCAAGGGAAACTACTTATTACTTTTTTTATGATAATAGTTTTGTGTTTTCCAACTTTTTATATATTTTATTGATCATTTTTTAAAACTTATTTCGCGAATTCGTGTGTTTGTTTCTTGGGTTATGTTCAGGATATGCTACATACTATACTTCTGTACTACATATTTATTTAATTTAATTTTAATTTTAATTTTTAATTTAATTTTATTTTTTTTTTAAATTTATGTTATTTTACTATTTTACTATTTACTATTACTATTCATTTTAAAATTTAAATATTTATTTTAATTTATATTAATATATTTTTTATTATTATTTTTATTTTATAAATAAATGGGTGAAAGATATTATGAGTGCTGTCCCCACAAGAGAAACTACTTATTATTTTGTCAGTTTATTACTATAATAATAGTTTTTTGTTTTCCAATTTTTGTATATTTTATTAATAATTTTTATACTATACTTCTGTACTACATATTTATTTGTTTTATTTTATAATATTTTTATTTTTTATTTTATTTTATTGTAACATTTGATAAATGAATAAATAAATAAATAAATAAATAAATAAATGTCCATAATATATTATGCTGTTCCCACGAGGAAAACTACTTATTATTTTGTCAGTTTAATATTATAATAATAGTTTTGTGTTTTCCAATGTTTAGATATTCTATTGGTAATTTGGTAATAAACATATTTATTATATTTGTATTTTAAATTGATTTTATTTTGTAATAATTGGAATTATCAGAGTTTCAATTTAAGCGGCTTTGGTGACATGAGCCCGAAAAGTTGTGCATTTTGATGACAGATTACGAAGACAAACATATTGTTTTCTTAGAATAACATGCATAAATGAGTCATGCACAATAAATAACATGTGTTAAGAAAATAAATATGATCAGTGATTTCATGTGGACTGTTAAAGCCAAAGGTCACCTGTTGATGTAAGTTTGGCTGATGTTTTCTGTTTTTCCTGAGGTCATGTTGTTTGTTCTGGATTGCTCGAGTTAGTGTGTCGCACTGATCAAAGGCTGTAAATCGCTCAGGATCAGGATACTGTATACGTGTATACGGTCATTCTGCATCTAATGTTTGATATTCAGTCCAAATCCAAATTAAAGTAAACATTTAAGTGCTTATACAGCACCCCATTTCTTTGGATCATAGTTTTCTTTCCCCTTTCAACTTTATCAGTTCTGAGTCTAATAGAGTAGATGACAGCAGGAGAACAACCTTTGGCAACTTTGTGTGTTTGTTTCTTGGGTTATGTTCAGGATAGATTCTACATACTATACTTCTGTACTACATTTTTATTTTTATTATTTTATTTTATTTTATATTTTATATTTTATATTTTATATTTTATATTTTATATTTTATATTTTATATTTTATATTTTATATTTTATATTTCTTTATTTTACAATGCACTTGAATTAACCTTCCATTTCCACTGTGATGAATGAACTGAACATGATACAAGCTGCAATCTCTTTCATTACTTAGGTTTTTTTTAAAATAAAATAATAATAAACATAAAAATAACTAAATTTATAAACCAAGACAATAAGTGGTTAAAACTGAGAATTATCAATAAAGTTGAATTCAGATGACTAAAATCAAGATTAATTAAAAAGACTAAATTAAAATTAAAATTACACTAAAAATAAATTAAAATTAGACTAAAATATTTCTGAAATAAACATGCAGTTCCCACTGGGCAAACCACTTGGCTGCCACCATATTTTATCTTTTAATATTAATATTAATATTAATATATTAATATGTATGTAATATGTAGAATTTTTATTTAAATTTTATTTATATTTTTATAACATACATGTGATATAATTTGTACTAAATATATATATATATATATATATATGTATAATTTAATAAATAATTGTGTGTAAGGTATTCCTAAAAAATATGTGCTGTTGCTGTAGCGCAAACAACATATTTTGTTGTTTTGTGTTGTTATTTTTTGAAAAATATTTCATTATTAATTTTATAAAATATATTTGCATATGTTTTCTATGCATTTTATTATATATATATTTTATTGGCCTTATATTTATATGTTTTATTTAGATTTTAATTAATAATTAATTGTGTGTAAAATATTCCCAAAATATGTACACTGTTCCTGGCAAGCCACAGCGTATATATTTTTTTTTATATATATATATATATATATATATATATATATATATATATATATAAATAAATAATAAATGTGTGTGTACTATTTGTAATTATTATGTATATATAAATACACACAAATTAATGTATATATTTAATATAAATATGTTATTTATGTACTAAATATTTTTATTTATATAAAATGTAGCTATAAAAATTATAGTAAATACATACATATATATATATATTTATTAATTTATTTTTATTTTTTTAATGCTTTAAATATTTATAATAAATATATCTCATACATTCATATTTAAAATATATTATTTAATTTCAAAATAAATAAATATTATAATAATATTGTAATATTCATTTATGTTAATAATTTATAAAAACCACACATTCATATTTGTTTCAATGCTTAGCAAATGCTCCCCTCTGGTTTACACTGCTGTGTGTGATATTGTTAAGTATAAGAGCGGAACAGCAGCTCATAGACGCTGATTAGAAACTTCAATTGGGCTTTTGCTCTCCTGTGTTCAGATTTGGGCCATGAGCCCAGATGCTCTGTGGGGTTCAGTGGCGTTCCTCCTCCTTTTCCTCCTCCTCCTCTCGCTGCCTCTGTTTCTCATGCGCTCTCTCATCCTGTGTGTGTACTTGTGTTTTTGGACCGCTTTGCGATATCGTAAATCTGATAACCATGTAGTAGTGTTGTTACCTGGGAAACCCACCCTTGGGATGTTTGCTGTCGGGTGGGTGGAAGAGTGTGTTATTTGGCAAATCAGAGCACATTCCACCAGATCTGCAAACACTGCTACTAATGCGTACAGACACACACACCAGCGTCACACCGTTAGATAAACCTTCAGCGCTCAGACGAACGCTCAAACTGTCACCACGCCGCTAGTGTGTTGTAAATCTGATCGCTTGGAAAAGTAATAGCGCAACACGCCGCAGCAAGCCGTTCGGTTTGAGGTCGCTCTTTTTATTCTGCAGAAAGTTTAACATCACAATTAATGGTAACACTTTACAATAAGGTGTCATTTGTTAACATTAGTTTATGCATTAACTAGCATAAACAATGCACTCTTTGTTAATGTTAGTTAATAAAAACACAGTCATTGTTAGTTCATGTTAGTTCACAGTGCATTAACTAATGTTAACAAACACAACTTGTGATTTGAATAATGCATTAGTAAATGCTGATATTAACAACTAAGATTAATTAATGCTGTAGAAGTATTGTTCATTCTTAGTTCATGTTAACTAATAAATATGCTTTACCATACCGTGGTAAACACATCAGGATGATAAAAGGTTACACAATGAAGTTTAATATTCACAGTTTGAGGTTTGTTCAATCACTAACTCAAAGCAGCAATAATTTTAACACAGACCCTTCTTCTTATTCTGCAAGAAGTTGCAGAAAGTTCGTGCGAAATGGTGCTAAATATAAATAAACTCACCAGAATTACCTTTTATTGCTCAGATATTCAGAAGATGCTTAAAGGAGAAGTCCACTTCCAAAACAAAGATTCACATATAATGTACTCACCCCCTTGTCATCCAAGATGTTCATGTCTTTCTTTCTTTAGTTGTAAAGAAATTATGTTTTTTGAGGAAAACATTTCAGCATTTTTCTCCATATAATCAATCATCAAATGATCAAATGATTCAAATGATCCCAAATGCGGTTGTAAACGATTCCAGCCGAGGAAGAAGGGTCTTATCTAGCGAAACGATTATTTTCATTTAAAAAATACAATTTAGATCTCAAAACGCTCATCTTAAAAATGTTTTAATCTCAAATGCGCATCTTGTCTTACTCTGCCTGGACTGTTTTTGTTCCTGTTCATGACAGTTAGGGTATGTCGAAAAACTCCCATCTCATGTTCTCCCTCAACTTCAAAATCGTCCTATATCGCTGTTTTTCCTTTTTTGTTAGGGGTGTTTGATCTTCTTTGCATGTTCACTTTGCAAAGACTGTGTCGGTACTTCTGCAGCGATGTAGGATGATTTTGAAATGATTTATACAATGGGAGTTTTTCCACATACCCTAACTGTCTTGAGCCAGAATACACAGAGTTCAGGGAGAGCAAGACAAGACGAGTGTTTGTTATTAAAAAGCATTTAAATTGTATTTTTTTTTAAATGAAAATAACTGATCGTTTTGCTTGATAAGACTCTTCTTTCTCGACTGGGATCGTTTACAACCGCATTTGGGATCGTTTGAAGCCGCATTTAAACTGCATTTTGGAAGTTCAAAATTGGGGCACCATAGCAGTCCATTATATGGAGAAAAATCCTGAAATGTTTTCCTCCAAAAACATAATTTCTTTACGACTGAAGAAAGAAAGACATGAACATCTTAGATGACAAGGGGGTGAGTACATTATATGTGAATCTTTGTTTTGGAAGTGGACTTCTCCTTTAATAGAGTTTTCAGTTTTGTTTCAGGTGCTTCTCCTTTTAAGAAATGGCATTTTTAAGCTTTATTATGCTTTATTATGTAAGTATTAGTAAAATAAAATAGAAGTCCACTTCCAGAACAAAAATTTACAGATAATTTACTCACCCCCTTGTCGTCCAAGATGTTCATGTCTTTCTTTCTTCAGTCATAAAGAAATTATGTTTCTTGAGGAAAACATTCACAAATTTTTCTCGATATAGTGGACTTCAATGGTGCCCCCAAGTTTGAACTTCCAAAATGTAGTTTAAATGCAGCTTCAAATGGCTCTAAACAATCCCAGACGAGGAAGAAGGGTCTTATCTAGCAAAACGATCTGCCATTTTTGAAACAAATTGACCATTTATATACTTTTTAACCTCAAACGCTCGTCTTGTCTGAGTCTGCATTAACTCTGTTTTTTCCGGTTCAGTACGGTCAATACAGTTAGGGTATGTTGAAAAACTCCCATTTCGTTTTCTTTCCCAACTTTAAAATCGTCCTACATCGCTGCAGAAGTATCGACCCTGTGCTTACAAAGTGAACACGCAAAGAAGGTCAAACGCTCTTTACAAAAAAAGGTAAAACAGCGATGTAGGATGATTTTGACGTTGAAGAAGAGAACGAGACGGGAGTTTTTCGACATACCCTTACTGTAGTGACCCGGATTACACTGCAGATTATCGCAGAGATGAGACAAGACGAGCGTTTGAGGTTAAAAAGTCAATAAATTGTCTTAAAAATGACTGATCATTTAGCTAGATAACACCCTTCTTCCTTAAGAACCCTTTGAAGCTGCATTTAAACTGCATTTTGGAACTTGGGAAAAAATTTGGGAATGTTTTCCTTAAGAAACATAATTTCTTGTGGACTGAAGAAAGAAAGACTTGAACATCTTGGATGACAAGGGGGTGAGTACATCATCTGTAAATTTTTGTTCTGGAAGTGGACTTCTCCTTTAACATGATTGACACAACATGAGGTCGTATTTAGTTTTATTAAGGACCTTTACACAATTTCACTTCACTCTCCATTTAATCTCAGGCAGAAGCATCTGAGATGCTGAAGAGATCTCACATCCTCATCTTTGATAATTAGATTGTTCTAATCTGTCCGAAGTGTTCGTCTTCTTCCTGAAAATGCTGCTGGGATTCGTGTTTACACGCTGGAAATTCCCCCAGCATTACCCGACAAGATCTCGGCATCTGGCCAGCGCAGACCCACAGTGGCCCGCTTGTTGAATAGGTCAGTCAGCCCTCAGGGAGCGAGGTGGATAAGAATAACTGAATGTCATGGAGGGCTTCGGTGGACTTAACTTAATTAGGGGACGCTTTTAGATGAAAAGCCTGCTTCACAGCTGCTGCGGCCCTGCAGGTACATTCAACAGGGGGCCTCTGAGCTTCCATGCGCCTTTCCCTATTTAACTACTTCTGCCTGATATAATGCTGCTAAAAAGGCCACCTGGCATTCCCCCTAAATGATAGAAGCTCTCTGGCGGGTTTGTGGGGTGACCTCCACGACCAGATGATATTAAAGGAAAGATCGGCTCAGATGGAGAGCTCTTTCAAGCTGGAGAAAGGTGAGCCAGAGGTGAATATCCAAGGACATTTTTTTGTGTATATCTGTCAAGACAGTAGCTCTAGTATGCATTAGTCGTGGAATTTGTTGTTAAGATCGCCTGTATTAAGTTGCATAATCTTCTATGGTTAGTTTGCACTGTCATCTCTTAGGAAAGAGAATCTAATAAGCTGTAATAAGAGCAATTTACCATCACTATGGTCATGTATTATAAAGTTGTTAACAGATAGTCGTACTGACTTACATTTATATCAGTGTTATTTTAGTGTCAGTAGTTCTTAATATTTTGAATTAGAATTTTTTTTTTTCTTTTTTCTGATTTTAATTTCTCTTAAAGTTTTAGTTATTTTTCTGTCATTTTTATTATTTTTAAATATATGAAAATATAAAGCCTTTATAATTTTCATCAAATCTTTGTTTTTGTTTATTTACTTTTAGTTATATTAGTGCTTCAGTGTAAACTAAACGGACATGAGAAATGAATTAGCTGAAATAAAAATACATTTTTAAATATTTAGATTTTTTTATATTTACTTAAAAAAATGTTTTATTTTAAGATTATTTCAAGATTTTTTTTTATAGTTTTAGTTTTAATTTGATGTATATTTTATATTTATATATATAAATACATAATTAATATTATAAATATTATAAATAATATATATATATATATATATATATATATATAACTTTTATTTTATTTATTTATAAAATGTGAGACATTTTGAATTATGAAGAATGTGATGCATTTTAACAATATAAATCATGAACGTGGATATTGATCATGGATTATAATGCATGGTTTATAATGCATATAATGAAACTCTTTAAGTAGTTCATTATATGTCAAACTACTGTAAATTGATTACTATGTTTACAGATATTTAGAACAACATGATTTTTACATGGTACTATGTTAATGGCAATTATAATTTTGGATATTTTGGAGGTTTTCTACATTTAAATAAGTAAATACTTAAATAAATAAATGCATAACAAAGTAATTAAATAAATATTATTTTAGTATGACTTTTTTATATTATTTTGAAGTGCTTTAGTTAACATGCTAATAGCATTAGATAGCACAGCATAAGCCACTTGCAAAAGTTGTGTTGTGGCTGTGTTGTGCCACCATGAGCATTGCATTTTTAAGATGCTGTGCTGGGTTAAAAATAGTCTTTTAAAACTTTTAAAAATGCATCTCAAGACTCACTGCAGTCTGTTCTGTTCTGTTTCACTCCATCTAGATGTTGTAAAAATGCGTCTTATGCTTCCAAGAAACACATCTAATCAAGGTCAGCTCAACCTGAAACCAGCCTGATCATACAGGGCTTTCTTAGGACTGGCCAAAAAATTCATGTCGTTTTATTACGTTATGCATTTTGCAACTGTTTTGTTCAATAAAACCATATGATTACTTGCTTGTTCAATAAAACCATATGATTACTTGCTTTTGAACCGATTATTGCTATTACATATGTATTTTAAGCCATTTTAAAGTCTATTGTTCACTTTTATGAAGTGAACAATGTCTATTTTTATTACCACAATAAAGTATCCGATTACTCGATTAATCGCCAGAATAATCGACCGATTACTCGATTACTAAAATAATCGTTAGTGACGTAACGTATAAATATATAAGTTTTAACCTTGTTGTTTATGCTGCCTTGTAAAAACTGCTATTTATTTCAGGAAATGCACATTTCATTTTTAATTGCAGCTTAGATTAACTGAGCTGAAGTGATGATTTTGGCATTTTATTTAGCTAAGCTAATGATATTACTGCGGGTAGCATGCTGTTCTTCAGCAGGGAATGATGGTTTACTCATGACTTCATCTGCCTGCTTTAGGCAGCTGATTAGCTGATTGACGACATGATGCGGTCGAGCTGAGGATATATGCACACATCAATGAGAGCGCAGCAGAGTTTAGTTAGCAGACCCTTTTCTCCACACGCGGCTTGGAATTCTTTCATAAGGGGAGGATTTTCAAAACTCTGCATCTGTTTCTAACCGACGTGTTGCTTGATGATGTGCAGACTGTCTTTACTCTATCTGTGGTTTTCCTTTGCCGACAAACATTGGCATGTTTGTCACTCCAGCTTGAGAAAAAAGAGATGATGCTTTGCACTATCCCACATCCTACCTTGTTTTGCCTGTAGCAACATACGCTTTAAAAAAAACAGAACTCAAAAACTTGAAGCAACCAACTTCAGGAATTTACTGAGTTTACTCAACTTCCAAACTTAAATATTGGTGATAAAAGAGAAAGCTAGATAAAGAATCAAAGTTCAAGAAGCTTTTCCATAAGCTGAAATAAATAATAATATATAGAAGGTGCACACAAACACAAAACACCAGTATGGTAACACATGACACTAAAATAATGTAGTAGACATAAATTAAAATATAGCTGCAAGCAGCCGGGGTTCAATTGCTTTAGTAATTATAGACATTTTAAGATTATTTTACTTAAAATTACTGGAAAATTATAAATAAACTAATCACTAGTAATATTATTTATTGATTTCAGTTTTGACCAGTAGGTGTGGTATGGATAACTTGGGGTGACGATGACACAAAAGTTTGGTGCCAATATCTGAAAGTGAAAGAAATAAAGATCCATATTGCCATATTGCCATTCTCCTGATCACTAGGTGGCACTATTTCGAAATTCTGCAGATAACCTCAGGACATGGTTGCCATAACCATAGATATATATCCGTCGATGCCTCATTAGTGACTGTTTCTATGGTCTGCCATGTGTAAGCCATCCGCCATATTGTAATGGTCAACTTGACACCATTCATCATAGTAATCACTGAATATTCTAAATGCCACAATCATGCACAGCCGTTGGTCTGTGAACCTATCCACCTTATTTTTCAATGCGAAAGTAAGCTTCCTGTTCATAGTCTGCCACAGAGAAATAACGAGAAGAATGCTGAAGTGCCGTAAACGGTAAAACAGTTTGCACTACAAACTATTGTGTTCATAATTAAAACAATACATTAAAATAATATGGTAAGACACACCAATTTGCAATATCAAGCAGCAAAATGAGCTGTTTTGTACAGATAAACATAGCTGCATGTGGATGAGACAGGAAGCCAGACACATTAAATTTACAAATGGCTGATCCCACTCCTACGGCAAAAATAAGGTGGATAGTATGGTGGAAAATGTAAAAAAAGTAATAAAAAATAAAAACTTTACTGAAAGATTAAATTAAATTGTATTGTGTTTTAACATTAGTTTATACTTAATTTAGTGATTCTTCTGCGTACCACTAGAGGGAGCCTGAGTATCACTAGTGGTACTACTGCGATAAAGCATTGAGGAGATATAGTCTTATGCCGACTTTCAAATTCATTTGTGTGTTATTCAAGAATGGTTGGGTCTATCAAAAAACTTTGATACCATATTGTTAGAACTGAGGATGATATGAATCAATTTTGGTGAAAATCAGACAAATCATCTAGAACCATTTGATTTGTTTGATTGACAGCAGTGGTTCTAGAGGTAAAGTTGTTCAGAATGAGGAGAGTTAACAAATGATATGAAAATTGTGTGTACAGTGTGTGTGAAACTTTGCATGATATAAGAGGTGTAAAACATTATAGCGCCACCTGGTGGCCAGTTTCTTTCAAATTTCTCACAGGACCATGAGACAGACACACCAAGTTTTGTTTCCGTTTGGCCTTACTTAACCTTGTCTAAAGGGTGCTCAATCTTGATTGGCAGATGGTGGCCATGTTTTTCAAGATACACCAATGCCCTTGTAGATATCAGTGGTACTTGGATAATGTGTGCAAAATTCCAAGTCAGTCGGACTAATGGTTGCATAGTTATAGCCATTTTCGTTTTATATTTCTGCTATATGTTTCTGATATCTATCTATCTATCTATCTATATATCTATCTATCTATCTATCTATCTATCTATCTATCTATCTATCATTTGTTTGTTGATTCTATCTATCTATCTATCGTTTGTTTGTTGATTCTATCTATCTATCTATTTATCTATCTATCTATCTATCTATCTATCATTTGTTTGTTGATTCTATCTATCTATCTATCGTTTGTTTGTTGATTCTATCTATCTATCTATCTATCTATCTATCTATCTATCTATCTATCTATCGTTTGTTGATTCTATCTATCTATCTATCGTATGTTTGTTGATTCTATCTATCTATCTATCTATCTATCTATCTATCTATCTATGTTTGTTGATCTATCTATCTATCTATCTATCTATCTATCTATCTATCTATCTATCTATCTATCTATCTATCTATCTATCTATCTGTCTATCGTTTGTTGATTCTATCTATATATCTATCGTTTGTTGATTATATCTATCTATCTATCTATCTATCTATCTATCTATCTATCTATCCATCCATCTATCTATCTATCTATCTATCTATCTATCTATCTATCTATCTATCTATCTATCATTTGTTTGTTGATTCTATCTATCTATCTATCTATCGTTTGTTTGTTGATTCTATCTATCTATCTATCTATCTATCTATCTATCTATCTATCTATCTATCTATCTATCTATCTATCTATCTATCTATCGTTTGTTGATTCTTCTATCTATCTATCTATCTATCTATCTATCTATCTATCTATCTATCTATCTATCGTATGTTTGTGGATTCTATCTATCTATCTATCTATCTATCTATCTGTCTATCGTTTGTTGATTCTATCTATCTATCTATCTATCTATCTATCTATCTATCTATCTATCTATCGTATGTTTGTGGATTCTATCTATCTATCTATCTATCTATCTATCTATCTATCTATCTATCTATCTATCTATCTATCTATCGTTTGTTGATTCTATCTATCTATCTATCTATCTATCTATCTATCTATCTATCTATCTATCTATCTATCTGTCTATCGTTTGTTGATTCTATCTATCTATCTATCGTTTGTTGATTCTATCTATCTATCTATCTATCTATCTATCGTATGTTTGTGGATTCTATCTATCTATCTATCTATCTATCTATCTATCTATCTATCTATCTGATTCTATCGTTTGTTGATTCTATCTATCTATCTATCTATCTATCTATCTATCTATCTATCTATCTATCTATCTATCGTATGTTTGTGGATTCTATCTATCTATCTATCTATCTATCTATCTATCTATCTGTCTATCGTTTGTTGATTCTATCTATCTATCTATCTATCTATCTATCTATCTATCTATCTATCTATCTATCTATCTATCTATCTATCGTATGTTTGTGGATTCTATCTATCTATCTATCTATCTATCTATCTATCTATCTATCTATCTATCGTTTGTTGATTCTATCTATCTATCTATCTATCTATCTATCTATCTATCTATCTGTCTATCGTTTGTTGATTCTATCTATATATCTATCGTTTGTTGATTCTATCTATCTATCTATCTATCTATCTATCTATCTATCTATCTATCTGTCTGTCTATCCATCCATCCATCTATTTATCTATCTATCTATCTATCTATCTATCTATCTATCTATCTATCTATCTATCTATCTATCTATCTATCATTTGTTTGTTGAATCTATCTATCTATCTATCTATCTATCTATCTATCTATCTATCTATCTATCTATCTATCTATCTATCTATCATCTATCTATCTATCTATCTATCTATCTGTTGTTTGTTTGTTGATTCTATCTATCTATCTATCTGTCTGTCTATCCATCCATCTATCTATCTATCTATCTATCTATCTATCTATCTATCTATCTATCTATCTATCTATCTATCTATCTATCTATCTATCGTTTGTTTGTTGATTCTATCTATCTATCTATCTATCTATCTTCTGATCGTCTGCTGATTCTGTCTATCTATCTATCTATCTATCTATCTATCTATCTATCTATCTATCTATCTATCTATCTATCTATAGTTTGCTGGTTTCAGCTTTGTTATTGATAGCTTTTGCTATTCAGAACTTTTCTGCACTGGTTTGGTTTTGATTGGGCGAAAAAGCTAGGACTAGCTCGCAACAGAAGGTTTTGCGAAAAATTAAAAATGGCGGGATAATTTTCACACATAACGTAATGTAAGCTTTTTCCTACATTCATTACTGTGGTCAGCTTTTAAAAGTTGGACTTCAGATGATTAAACAAAACGATGCATGCTCAACAAGAGACGTGAACGTGTCTAACACAACTGCTGTTCTCCATCTGTGTTGGGCTGGTCAGATGTTGACTGCTTCTCAGTGAAGACACCGCAGTCGGGCAGTTTTCCAGCCCACAAGGACTACAGCGTTCTCTCCTCCACACACTGCAGGCTGCGCTTTCATGAGCTCTCCACATGAAAGCTGTGGAACATGTCCAGAGCACTTCATTACTGACAGGGACCTGGGTTCATTAACCTTACGGGAGTTACACCTTGATTAGTTTCCCATCAGGTCTAACTCACAGTAATGCAGCCCCATACATCTGCGGTGCAGCTTGGATATGAGGTTTCCATAGTAACGCTGTGTGGATACAGCCTGGTGTCAATGTAATCTGTGAGGATTTTACCAGAAGTCTGTTAGCGGACTCTAAAACTGGTTTTACAACAGGGTTCAGATTTTATATTAGGCATCCTTTATGATGCTTTTTAATTGCATTGATGCTTTATGCCTATTTTGTAGTCTCATTTGTGTTAAAAGTGATTTACAATAAGGAGAAATTGAACTGCAACAGTTGGACACACATATGTTTGGATTAATAGAGCAAAACAGCAATTGATATTTTCGTTATGCATGGATTTTATGTTCAGAAAATTAGGACAAAGAGCATGCTGCTTTTGGCAGATTGTTTTCTCCTACAGGTCCAATAAAAAAGATGGATAACAAATATATATAAAAAAAACTTGGCATAACGAAGTGCAACAATTCCAGTGCAACAATTTTAGTTCCATTTCATTTGTCTCTTTAGCATTAACAATTTTCCGTTTGCTCGGTTTAGACTCATGCTGCACCCAAATGATGTTTATTGTGTTGGAAAACCCCTTTTCGATATATCAAGCTTTAGTGAACATGAAATCAAAACAAATACGTGTTACTTTCTTAATGATTTTCTCTTGTTTTATTGCACATTATTCAAATTTAAATACTTGCCTTTGTGATCTTTACCAAAATATGAAAACTCATGCCATCTTACCTTATTTTGTCATTGAAAATCCTTGAAAATATGTCAGATTATCATATATTACATAATCTATCAATCTATCTATCTATCTATCTATCTATCTATCTATCTATCTATCTATCTATCTATCTATCTATCTATCTATCTATCTATCTATCTATCTATCTATCTATCTATTCTATCTATCTATCTATCTATCTATCTATCTATCTATCTATCTATCTGTCTGTTGTTCTATCATTCATGCTATCTATCTATCTATCTATCTATCTATCTATCTATCTATCTATCTATCTATCTATCGTTCTATCGTTCTATCATTCATGCTATCTATCTATCTATCTATCTATCTATCTATCTATCTATCATCATTCTGTTGTTCTATCAGTTGTGCTATCTATCTATCTATCTATCTATCTATCTATCTATCTATCTATCTATCTATCTATCATCATTCTGTTGTTCTGTCAGTTGTGCTATCTATCTATCTATCTATCTATCTATCTATCTATCTATCGTTCTATCATTCTATCATTCTATCGTTCTATCATTCTATCGTTCTATCATTCATGCTATCTATCTATCTATCTATCTATCTATCTATCGTTCTGTTGTTCTATCATTCTATCGTTCTATCATTCATGCTATCTATCTATCTATCTATCTATCTATCTATCTATCTATCTATCTATCTATCTATCTATCTATCTATCGTTCTATCATTCTATCATTCATGCCTTTGTGATCTTTTACCAAAATATGATAACTCATGCCATCTTACCTTATTTTGTCATTGAAAATCCTTGAAAATACGTCAGATTATTATATATTACATAATCTATCAATCTATCTATCTATCTATCTATCTATCTATCTATCTATCTATCTATCTATCCATCTATCTATCTATCTATCTATCTATCTATCTATCTATCGTTCTATCGTTCATGCTATCTATCTATCTATCTATCTATCGTTCTATCGTTCTATCGTTCTATCATTCATGCTATCTATCGATCTATCTATCTATCTATCTATCTATCTATCTATCTATCTATCATCATTCTGTTGTTCTATCAGTTGTGCTATCTATCTATCTATCTATCTATCTATCTATCTATCTATCTATCTATCTATCTATCTATCATCATTCTGTTGTTCTGTCAGTTGTGCTATCTATCTATCTATCTATCTATCTATCTATCTATCTATCTATCTATCATCATTCTGTTGTTCTGTCAGTTGTGCTATCTATCTATCTATCTATCTATCTATCTATCTATCTATCTATCTATCTATCTTATTAGTTATTGTTCTGCCATGATTTCCTTATTCACCTGCCCTTGTGGTAAATGTATTAAAAACAATATATTTTTTAAATGATCACATGTAGGTTTCTTGCAGTAGTTCAGAAATGGCGAGTTGCAGCACTCATCAGGTTTTGTGGTGCTGTGGTGCATGTGGTCATTATCCCATGTGTTTCAGTTTAGTTTTCATATTAGCCTTAAATCACATTATGCAACTTTTGTTAGTCTTCAGAGGCCTTTTTCAATTCTGCAATAACAACCTCTCAAACCTCAATTACTGCTGTTGCCTCTAGGGGAGCCGTGTAAGTATCACAGTCTCACAATCATTGGTTTCCGATTGATAAAACTCGACTCGCTTCATTTCTCATCTGTTATTGGGATGCTGTGGCTCCTGTTGACCAGAATAGAGACTGTCTGTTAATAATCTTGAATAAACTTGATTTAGATTTATATTAGATTTTTGTATTGCACTTCAACTCATGAAGACTCCCAGTCGCTATAAGAGCATGAAGAGTCATTATCTGTCGGGTTTGTATACGTTGTACAAGTGCTTTGTGTATTTCTATCTTTCAGCAGGAAATCCAAGACAGGTGATTTGTTTTGTTTTGTAGTATATTTTGGGTGACTACCTGTTTTTGAGAGAGCTGCTACATATGCTGACTTCACTTGAATCTAATCTGAACTGAGATGTTCAAGACATTTATCACCAGAGCCGCTCAAGCCAAATATAGCAGGAATGTTTATTATTCCATTTGTTTGTTCTGTCTGTTTTCTTTCTTTCTTGATCTCCTGCTTTCCTTTCGGCATACACAATTCCTCTCGCTCCTTCCTCTACCACTGCCTTTTCCTAACACGCTGGAAAGCTTTTTAATCAGAACAAATGAATCTCTCATCCTTGCGTTTATTTTTACTCGAGCCACTCTTTTACCTTCTTTCCAGCTAACAGCTAGCTCTGTGATCAAAGCTTACTTAAAGGAACATAATTATTTCCCTTTTTTCCTGCCAGAAAAATCAGGTCATACCAGTTTAAGGTGGCCAGACCCATTCAAACTGTTTGGAAATGTGGTTAATCAGCTCAACTGAGTCTCCACTCCCTCAGCCAAATTGGTTTACCAGTCCTGATCATGCAATCAGTCCATCTGACCAACAATCTAACCAGCAAATTACCTTCTTAAACCATACTATCGTACATACTATATACACACAAAATACTGTTCATATATATATATATATATATATATATATATATATATATATACATATATGTGACCCCTGCTGGCAAAGCAAGTCTGAATGCGCACAGGCTAATTTTGAGCTACAGCCAAAAAAAAAAGTGTGTTGTTTGGTTGTCATGTTTGGTTGAGGTTTTCACAAAAATGAGTTCATTAAGCCCTCATCTAGCAATCCCAATGCTCCAAATAGTAATTAAACATTTAAATTATGTTTATTTGTATGCCGGGTGTAGCTCAGTCATTTTTTGGTCGATTTCAACAAATCATACATCTTTTAAAGGCTTTTTAATGGAAATTGTAAAAACAAAAATAAATCATTTTTGAAAGTTTGAACTCACACACACATTAGGTTTTTGTGATTTGTGGGAACTTTTTATAGACTTCTGTTGTTTTCATTCTGACCGAACAATATTTTCTATCCTTTAACCCAACCATAAACCTACTCCTTACAGAAAACCCATTTGCATTGTAACACTTGCAGATAAAGTAGTACAAGTTGGTTTAAGTAATTTGTTAGGTCACTGAAGTGGTTTACAGGCCAAAATCATGCAATCAGTCCATCTGATCAACCGTCTCTAAACCGATATGGACTAAATGACCATCTTAAACTGTGATATTGTATAAGTATTATGTTTAATATATTTATTTTCTTGTATGTTTTTTAAATTATACATGGTTTCTCAATAGTCTATTGTTTATTCACTGGTACAAGTAGGTTAAGTGATATGCTGGTTAGGTATGTTTTAAAGCATGGCAGCTGGTTTGAGCTGGTTTGAGTTGGTCCTTAGAGCTAGCTGCTTCGGACCAGGTTAAACCAGCTCATGACCAGCTAAGAACCAACTAAGGACCAGCTTAAACCAGCTCAAACCAGCAAGCATGCTTCAAAACATATACAGTGGGTACGGAAAGTATTCAGACCCCCTTAAATGTTTCACTCTTTGTTATATTGCAGCCATTTGCTAAACTCATTTAAGTTCATTTTTTTTCCTCATTAATGTACACACAGCACCCCATATTGACAGAAAAACACAGAATTGTTGACATTTTTGCAGATTTATTAAAAAAGAAAAACTGAAATATCACATGGTCCTAAGTATTCAGACCCTTTGCTCAATATTTAGTAGAGGCACCCTTTTGATCTAATACAGCCATGAGTCTTTTTGGGAAAGATGCAACAAGTTTTTCACACCTGGATTTGGGGATCCTCTGCCATTCCTCCTTGCAGATCCTCTCCAGTTCTGTCAGGTTGGATGGTAAACGTTGGTGGACAGCCATTTTTAGGTCTCTCCAGAGATGCTCAATTGGGTTTAAGTCAGGGCTCTGGCTGGGCCATTCAAGAACAGTCACAGAGTTGTTGTGAAGCCACTCCTTCGTTATTTTAGCTGTGTGCTTAGGTTCATTGTCTTGTTGGAAGGTAAACCGTCGGCCCAGTCTGAGGTCCTGAGCACTCTGGAGAAGGTTTTAGTCCAGGATATCCCTGTACTTGGCCGCATTCATCTTTGCCTTGATTGCAACCAGTTGTTCTGTCCCTGCAGCTGAAAAACACCCCCACAGCATGATGCTGCCACCACCATGCTTCACTGTTGGGACTGTACTGGACAGGTGATGAGCAGTGCCTGGTTTTCTCCACACATACTGCTTAGAATTAAGGCCAAAAAGCTCTATCTTGGTCTCATCAAACCAGAGAATCTTATTTCTCACCATCTTGGAGTCCTTCGGGTGTTTTTTAGCAAACTCCATGTGGAGAGGCTTCCGTCGGGCCACTCTGCCATAAAGCCCCGACTGGTGGAGGGCTGCAGTGATGGTTGACTTTCTACAACTTTCTCCCATCTCCCGACTGCATCTCTGGAGCTCAGCCACAGTGATCTTTGGGTTCTTCTTTACCTCTCTCACCAAGGCTCTTCTCCCCCGATAGCTCAGTTTGGCCGGATGGCCAGCTCTAGGAAGGGTTCTGGTCGTCCCGAACGTCTTCCATTTAAGGATTTTGGAGGCCACTGTGCTCTTAGGAACCTTAAGTGCAGCAGAAATTTTTTGTAACCTTGGCCAGATCTGTGCCTTGCCACAATTCTGTCTCTGAGCTCTTCAGGCAGTTCCTTTGACCTCATGATTCTCATTTGCTCTGACATGCACTGTGAGCTGTAAGGTCTTATATAGACAGGTGTGTGGCTTTCCTAATCAAGTCCAGTCAGTATAATCAAACACAGTTGGACTCAAATGAAGGTGTAGAACCATCTCAAGGATGATCAGAAGAAATGGACAGCACCTGAGTTAAATATATGAGTGTCACAGCAAAGGGTCTGAATACTTAGGACCATGCGATGTTTCAGTTTTTCTTTTTTAATAAATCTGCAAAAATGTCAACAATTCTGTGTTTTTCTGTCAATATGGGGTGCTGTGTGTACATTCATGAGGAAAAAAAATGAACTTAAATGATTTTAGCAAATGGCTGCAATATAACAAAGAGTGAAAAATTTAAGGGGGTCTGAATACTTTCCGTACCCACTGTATAACCAGCATTTGCTAGTTTTTTCAACAGGGAAGCTGTCTATTAGCTGGTACAACTTGGTTTAGGTGATTTATTAGATCACGAAGTGGTTTACCTGTCCAAATAATGCAATCGGTCCATCTGATCAACCATCTAAACCAATTTAGACCAGCAAATGACCATCTTAGACAATGATATTGTGTAAATAATATAGTTTTTGTAAACTATACATGGTTTAACAATAGTCTGAGTTGTTCATTCCCTAGTACAAGTTGGTTTAGGTGATTTATCAGATCACAAAGAGGTTTACCAGTCCGAATCATGCAATCGATCCATCTGATCAACCATCTAAACCAATTTAGACCAGTAAATGACCATCTTAGACAATGATATTGCATAAATTCTGTAGTTTTTGTAAATTATACATGGTTTAACAATAGTCTTAAGTTGTTTATTCACTGGTACAAGTTGGTTTAAGTGATTTATTAGATCACTAAAGTGGTTTACTGAAACAGTCCTAATCATGCATTCAACCAAATGACCATCTTAGACAAGATAGATGGGGTTTCTTGATAGTCTAACCCTGTTGGAAAAACAGCATATGCTGGTTAGGAATTTTTAAAGAATGGCAGCTGGTCTGAGCTGGTTTAAGCTGGTCCTTAGTGGGTCCTGAGCTGGTTATGAGCTGGTCCTGAGGTAAGAACCAACTAAGGGTCAGCTTAAACCAGCTCAAACCAGCAAGCATGCGCTAAAACATACCTAACCAGCATATGCTGTTTTTCTTTCAACAGTGAAGTTGGTTTTTAGCTGGTACAAGTTGGTTTAGGTAATTTACCAGATCACAAAGTGATTTACCAGTCCTAATTGTGTATTCGGTCCATCTGATGAACCAACCTTGCTAGAAAACCTATTAAGCCAGCTATTGTACCTTCGGAAGCTATTGTATCTTTGTGACTGGACACTATTTGTAAGTATGTAACAAGTGTTACACATGTTGTTCCAGACAGATCTTCACCTTTGTCCCGTCTGAGAGCGAGAGAGCCCATCTCGTCCTGCCTGTTTTATCTTATCTGGATCTGCTGTGCATCGGCCAGATTTCTGACGTGCCTCTTGGCTTGCGCTCCGATTAGTTATTAAGACCCTTTCTCAGACTGCAAAGTCCACCCTGCTAAATAGCAAGAGTGTACAAATAATCTAGCCTGGGACGTGTCCCATCTGCACTCATAGGCCTCCATGTATTTGGCAAAGGGAGGCGGCAGTAAATCAGTACAGTCTGTTGTGATGTAGTGAGAAACTGTGGCACCCTTAAGTGGATGGACGACTGATGGTCTGTTAAACAAAAGTACTGGGGAATTAATGGGCTCTGTTCCAAAATCTACAGCCTACAGAGGGAACTCACTTCTAAGGGAGCATCTTAACTAAAATGACATCTGATTTGTAACTTTCAGTTGATTTAATTAGAATTTGATGTTAGAATCTTACTGTTTAAGCTTCTGCTTTAGCCGAATCGAATTTTTATCGACACTGAATTGAATCAACATTGACCTGACTGGAGCTGAATAACAACACTCCTGTCTTCAGTAGAGCTGCTTATCGCTGAAATGAACTTGTTCTTGAACTTGTAACTTGTTTGTTATTGAACTGAACTGAACCAACACTGAGCTGGAGCCGAATAATGAACACTATTGTCTTGCCACAGCTGCTTTACAGCAGAATTTGGGTTTGCCTCATTTTTGAAGTTTGCCTCATTGTTTTTGTTACTTTCCTGTTTATTGCTGTGAAGCTGTATTGTATAAACCACTACAGAAATAAAGGTGACTGATGACACAGTATTCTGAAGCATAAAATACATTGCACACAAATATGCTGGATAAAACAGTAAATAATGTTATTGTTTTAATTATATATATTAATAACATATAATATTGTATTTCAATTTTTTTTATTGATTTTAAAATTTAAGTATATTTATAATCTTTCTCTGACCATTTGTCAATATCTTGATTTAGTTTTCAAATTCTACTATTTTTCTATATTTTTTTTTCTTTTTTTTCCGCCAACATTTTTATAATTTTATTTTTATATTTTTTATTGATTTAAAATGTTTAGTAAGTTAATAATCTTTCTCTGACCATTTGTCATCATCTTGATTTTTTTATTCTAATTTTTTTTAATTTTATAATTCTTTTTATTCTACTAACTTTTTTATACTTTTATTTTTATTGATTTAAAATGGTAAGTATATTATTATCTCTCTGACCATTTGTCATAATCTTGATTATTTTTTCAAATTCTAATTTTTTAAATTGTAAAATTAATTTTTCCACTAACCTTTTTATAATTGTAGATTTTTATTTTTATTTATTTATTTTTTTTTAAATTTGAAGTGTATTATTAATCAAGATGATGACCATTTGTCATCATCTTGATTGTTTTCAAATTCTATTTTTTTAGAATTTTTTTTATTTATATTCTTCTGCTACCCATTCTATAATTTGATATTTTTTTTTACATTTTTTATTGATGTAAAATGTTAAGTATATTAATCATCTTTCTCTGACCATTTGTCATCATCTTGATTGTTTTCACTTTTTTAAATTCCAAAATAATTTTTTCACGTTAACCTTTTTATAATTTTATATTTTTACTTTTTTATTGATTTAAAAAAGTAAATATATTTAGAATCTTTCTCTGACCATTTGACATAATCTTGATTTCTTTTCAGATTCTAATGTTTTAAATTCTAAAATTCATTTTTTTTCCCCACTAACCTTTTTGTAATTTTTTTTTTATTATTGATTTAAAAGTGTCGTCATCTTGATTTATTTATTTATTTATTTTTTTAATTTCCCGCTTAACCTTTTTTATAGTACATTGTGGGATTGCTTTCTCTGTAAAGGATACTTTTTAGAATATATAGAATATTGTAGAATTCTAGAATCTTGGAGCAGTCTTTATATCTAGACCAATGTTATTTTCGTATTATTTATATATGTATACTATTATAATATTTATTAAAACATTTTTAATTTAAATTTTGTAGTTTAATTATTATTTTAGTCAAAGTTTTAGTGTTTGTTTTATGTGCTATTGTCATCATTATTCGTTTTTTTTAGCTTATTTTTTAGTTTTAGTCATTTTAGTTACTTGCCAAACTGAAATGATTTTAAACAGTTACCAATAACAGCAGTGCACTGATCTAGTATGTGTTTCTGATCTCTTAATATTCCGTCTGCGTAGGCACTTGTGAGGTTTTTGAGCAGAGCTAGGGCAGGGCTGCACTACAAGCTGTCTTATATCATCCAGATCAGGCAATGTGTGTTTAGTTAGGTTGGCACCGGTTTCAGCGGTGACCGGACAAGAATCTAGGCCAAACATGGCATGTGTCCGTGTCTTTCATTAGACTTTGGTCTCATCAAACGGTTTTTGAAATCCAAGTTCTAATAGTCACTTGAAGTGTTTATGTATATGGCAGAGTTGGAACTTGGCTGAGCAAAGTTTTGCTTTGACAGTTTTGCTGGGTCCTCTACTTGAATGAAAGAAAAATAAAATTAAATACATAATTATACGTTCTATGGGATTTTTATTCTCTCTACCTTTAATAACATTTATGAAGTGGTGTGGTGGTTACAAATCTGAGCTGATATCCAAGAGTTTATAAGTTTGAGCCCGCTTTGTAATAACTATACAGGGGCTTTGGATAAAAGTGTCTGCTATTTTATTTTATTTTATTTTATTTTATTTTATTTTATTTTATGTATAATGCTTGAGGATTGTATAGAGTACATCACTAGGAAAACAATGACAAATAAAACCAAAACCTGAACATTTTTTACCAATTTGGAAAGAAGGAAAATGAGGACATACAGTATGGACCCTTTTTATTTTATTTTATTTTATTTTATGTATAATGCTTGAGGATTGTATAGAGTACATCACTAGGAAAACAATGACAAATAAAACCAAAACCTGAACATTTTTACCAATTTAGAAAGAAGGAAAATGAGGACATACAGTATGGACCCTTTTTATTTTATTTTATTTTATTTTATTTTATTTTATTTTATTTTATTTTATTTTATTTTATTTTATTTTATTTTATTTTTTAATTTATTTGTGTTTGATGTATAATGTTTGAGGACTGTATAGACAACATCAGTAGGAAAACAATGACAAATAAAACCAAAACCTGGACATTTTTACCAATTTAGAAAAAAGGAAAATGAGGACATACAGTATGGACCCTTTTTTATTTTATTTTATTTTATTTTATTTTATTTTGATTTTATTTTATTTTCAAATTCTCAATTTTGTATATGTATAATGTATGAGGACAGTATAGAGAAAATAAAATGCAATGGCAAATAAAACCAAAACCTGGACATGTTAGACAATTGAGAAAAAAGAAAAAAAAGAGGACATATGGACCCTAATTATTTTAATTTATTTTATTTTATTTTAATTTTTTAACATTAAATTTTATGTACGTATAATGTATGAGAACTGTATAGAGTACGTCAGTAGGAAAACAATGGCAAAAAAAGGAAACCCTGACATTTTAGGCAATTAAAAAAATTAATATGGAGTCATATGGAGTCCTTTTTATTTTATTTTATTTTATTTTATTTTAGCTCATCACATGCCTGATAAATGGCTGATTTTTTTTCTTTTCATATACAAGCATATCCTTACTGGTTTTCCTAATTAGTACTAGTTTTATGCCGGCCTGTCTGTAGTGATTTCTCCATGTAAAAAGTGTAACAGTCTGGTGTTTAAACAGGTTTTACGCGCTGAGAGTCATGCTGATTCTTAAATCTAAAACATTTTACATTGCAAACTAAATCTGAGCATTAACAGGGATCCGTTGCGCCCATAGGGAGGTGTAGAGCAGGACAGACTCCGATAGATCACTGTGGTCCTCTCGTTTCTGAGTTCCCAGACCTGACAGTCGCGAGGGTTCAGCGGTCGCTGTGCAAGCTGATACGGCCGTAATACGTTCTGCCGAAATTTCCAGTTGTGTTGTATTTCCTGATTCGGGGAGATTTACAAGCAGAGCCCTGCACATCTGTATTAGTGTGCTGTTAAGTTGTGGAGCTGGACGAAAAATGGCTGGAAGCGAAGCACCGCGGCTCTTCTCCAACACACACACACACACACTGCTGGCTGTGCCTCTGTTCCTCTGACTTCCTGTTCGCTTATGGTTCACTTCAACCTGTCATTCTTCCTGGTTCGGTGAAGCGCAGCGAATGCAACTTAAGAGGTTTTATATCTTGTTAGAATTAAAAAGCCACGGATCATGTAGGACAGTTGTGTATACTGCATGAGATGATATGCTTAAATGACTTCGCTGCTTAACGACACACAATCGCAGTCCATTTACATTTGCAAAACAGAAGTTTACTCAATCCATTTGTGTTGGGAGTCCTTCAGTGATTTCCAGTAGTGTTAACGTGGCATTGCTGAAACTGGGCAGGGGATTTCTAGTTCCCAGCATGCTTTGCATGAGAGTGGATGGGGAGAGTAAATGTTGAAATTAGCTGCTATTTGATGTGTTTTTGAGCAAGCTGAGAATAGAGAGAGAGTTGTTGGAGTTTAATGTTCTGTTATGTTGGGATTTAGAAGAATTTGTTAGGTTTTCGAAGAGTTTTGGGGTTACCGCTGTGAATCAGCCCAACAGGTGGCGATATGCAGTAAGAATGTCAATCAGTATTAAACAAAAGAAGAACTAAGCCTGTTTGTTGTGTAGTTGTACTCATAAAGCAATTAACGCTCAAAGCACGCTCACTAAATGGCACTAGATTATGCTATACTGGTGAGTCTCTGATAAGGCTAATCCAAAAAGTGACTATAGTTTTGTTGCTGTTTTGTGATTTTTAAATGAATTTACATTGTTTCTACCGTTTAATTAAGATTTTTGTTGTTTGTAAATACAGCTTAGCAGTTACTGCTGATAAATTAATGATGTAACAGTATTTGGTATTTGAATAAAATTAATCATCATCTTTATGATATCAAAATTTTGAATTGACACTAAAAAAATGGATCTAGAAACAGTTTTCACTCAGAAATTGCTAGAAAATTTCACAAACAATTACAAAAAAGCCAAGTAACATCAAATTAAAAATTACATTTAAAGTGGAAAAACTGAAATGATACTTTTAAAATGTGCTCCAATAATATTTAACTTATATTTAATACTTAAATTCCTTTTTCAGAGTGTATATATTTTATATACATTTACTGTATTTTATGTACACTTTATTTTATATCTAAACTAAAATAAAGAATCTTTAAAGATATTTACATATTTAATTATTGATTTTTACAAATGTATTGATTTTTGATTATATTTCCTCTGATATTTAATATTTAATATTTTATTAACATTTAAATTGTATTAACTCTGTTGATATTATGAATTTCATTACTAATTTATACTATATTGTTTATATATATATGTGTGTGTGTGTGTGTGTATATGTATTTGTGTAATGTACTTTTACATTTAAATATAATTAATTATTTAATTAATTATTTTAATTATTAATTTGATTAGTAATTTTTATTATTATATGTCATATTTTTGATATTTGATTAATATTTGAGTGATATATTTAACTCATGTAACTCATATATTATTTATATTATTTTTTAAATATTATTTTTATTTTATATACATTTATTTTATTTAAATGTTTATATACAATATAATTGATTTGATTCATCTGATTTTGTCTGTTGTACAGTATTTAATGTTTATTGATATTTGAATAATATTTTAGTATATTTTAGATATGAATTATATTTTCTCTCTGTTATTGATTTTAATTATTGATGTTTTAAATCATTGATATTTAATTAACTTGTCCTATATTATTTATAGATTTTTAAATAAAAAATATTTTATTTTATATATATTTGTTTTATTTTAAATGTTTATATAAAACAATATTTATAATTTGCATTATTGATTTGATTCATTAGATTGTATTATATTTAATGTTTATTGATATTTGAATAATATTTGAGAGATATGAATTATATTTTCTCTGTTATTGATTTTAATTATCTGATAATCTAATAATGTTTTTAAAATATAAAATATATTAATTTTATTTGAATGTTTCTAAAACAATATTTATAATTACCATTATTGATTTAGTTTGATTTTATCTATTATATTTAATATTTATTGATATTTAATTATTATTTGAGTGATGTGAATTATATTTTCTCTATGATATTGATCATTTGCATTATTCATATTATTTCATACTGTATTATTTTTATTTTATTAAAAATAAATAAATAAAAAATAAAGCAAATGTGTATATATACAGTAGTCAACATCTGAAGTGGATCAAAACCTTTCATCAAAATTGTTCTAAAAGCAAAAAAGTACTCGTTCTAGATCTTTTTTTGATCCACTTCAAATGTTGACTACTGTATATATACACATTTATTTTATTAAATGTTTATATAAAATAATATTTATAAATTTCATTATTGATTTGATGAACTAGGTTTTCTCTGTGATATTTAATGTTTAACGATATTTGATTAATGATATTCTTTCCACATCCCAGTATCTCAAGTATGTTTGAGTGACTCTGTGTGTTTGAAATTTGGTTGTCCATGGATGATTTGATGTATTTTAGCAGTTGGAGAGTGTTTGTTATTTCTAAAGTCTGTTGAAGAAGTCGTTGGATTGGTTGGAAGTATCTGTTTGTGTATAAAGCCTCAAAATGATTAGCACCAGCGATAGCGTCAAGTACTGTATGTTTTCACAAAGACTAAGTTGTTGATATATATCCAAAAAGCAGATGTCCTTGTCTGAGGTGTGTGTAAATCTTCGATTCTGGATAAATAGGAAATAGCGGTTTAATGTTTAAAACACGAAGAGAAAACAATTTAATCGCATATCAAACAGAACGTTCACTCGCTCTGACAGCATGTTAGCATACTTTATTTATGATATCAGTTCCTCTTCATGATAAGTGCTGGAAAGTCTCTTAATGCAGGAAAGATGTTCTGGTGTAGTTCGAGCGTGGTAACGATGAGCCATCAGATTCTGCGTCTTCTCAAAACCACCTCCTCTTTACACAGGCTCCTTCTAAATTCTTGACATATGTATTTGGTTGTGCTAGCAACCCTTAATTTTCTCCTCAAACCCACATGCAAGCGTCGGCGAAGTTTGAGCAGCATCGGGCGTCATCTTGTCAGTGTTATCTTCCATTCACTGATTGCTTGGTTATTCCCTGTGGTATTTTTTTGTATATCCGCAGTGAAGCCTTTGTAAAGAGCGGAATGAATCATGACTTCTCCTATGCATGAAGGAGTTTGCAGCCTGAAGCCAGTGGGGACCTTCAGAAGTTACTATGATGCCATATGAAAACATTTTTCTAAGTTGCTATAATGACATAGCCAACTTGTTCACGTAACTGTCACCCTGGCAACTTCTGTTCTAAACCACTAACGTTTATTCTACTAATTTTCAAAAATATAGTTCTAAGGTTTTTAGAACCTTTGATTTTGCATTCACAATGTTTATTTAATATCATAACTTTGCTTCTTTTATCTCATTAGGTTATGAGTTTATTCTCAAAACTTCGACTTTATTCTTGTGGAAGTCCTATTATGAGATCATTTATTACAAAACATTACTCCAAATTACTTTTTGTAGTTTTTTTCATTTCAGATTTTTTTTTTTTTTTTAATATACATGGCACTAAAATGTCTAGTACAAATTTTTTTTATATAAATATTATATATATATATATATATAAAAGAAAAAATATATTTTATTTTTTATATTATTTTGTTTTTCTGTTTCTCCAACAAAAATATTTCCAAATGAAGCCAGATCAGAACATTTGTCTGTCTCAGAGACAGTGATTCAAAAATCCATAAATGTGATTCATTCAGTGATGATTCATAAAGACACCTACTTGCTTCATTTCTTAGTGTTTCGTTTGTGAATGAATCTGTTTTTGAACAAATCATTTGAGTCAGTGATTCAAAAATCCATAAATGTGATCCATTCAGTGATGATTCATAAAGACAGCTACTTGCTTCATTTCTTAGTGTTTCGTTTGTGAATGCATCTGTTTTTGAACGAATCATTTGAGTCATTGATTCAAAAATCCATAAATGTGATCCATTCAGTGATGATTCATAAAGACAGCTACTTGCTTCATTTCTTAGTGTTTCGTTTGTGAATAAATCTGTTTTTGAACGAATCATTTGAGTCAATGATTCAAAAATCCATAAATGTGATCCATTCAGTGATGATTCATAAAGACAGCTACTTGCTTCATTTCTTAGTGTTTCGTTTGTGAATAAATCTGTTTTTGAACGAATCATTTGAGTCAATGATTCAAAAATCCATAAATGTGATCCATTCAGTGATGATTCATAAAGACAGCTACTTGCTTCATTTCTTAGTGTTTCGTTTGTGAATGAATCTGTTTTTGAACGAATCATTTGAGTCAGTGATTCAAAAATCCATAAATGTGATCCATTCAGTGATGATTCATAAAGACAGCTACATGCTTCATTTCTTAATGAATCATCCATTTTGAACAAAAATCGTTTGGGTGAATAATTCAATGAATTGCTCATTAAAGACTTGGCACCATAAATATGTTATTTTATAATGTTATTATAATAATATTATTATTATTATTATGTAATTATTGATATTTTTTAAATAATTTATATTGGATTATTTAAAGAAATTTGTGATTTTTATTTTATTTTATATATAAGGTTATTTGATAAGATCTTTATATTATAAGATATTTAGAATTGTAATCAATATTTTGTAATTTTATTGATATTTGATTAATTATATTTTTTATTTAATATTTAATGGCTTTTGATTATTGGCATTTGCTCTGTAATCTTTCCACATGCCAACATCTAAATTTATGAATAAATGTGTATGTTTGCCATTTGGTTGGTCAATTACATATTATGTATGACATATTTTTATTATATAGTATATATTAGATGTATTTTAGTAGTTGGAGAGCATTTGTTTTTTCTAATGTCTGTTTAAGAAATCGTATTTGTTTGTGTATTGAATAATAATATAATTCAACTCAAACAAAATTAAAATGTCTTATTCTGCTAGTATTTTTTGTCATATTAATATAATAAAAAAATTATAGTTGTATCTACCTTATTTCAAACTCATAGTAATATCAAAAAATTCACAAGGCTTTGGGAATCAGTTTCATCAGGAATCAGAGTTTGTCTTCTGTGGAACATGAAAGGAAATATTTCCAGAAATGAGAAATGTGTTTTTTTATTGTCCATACAATGGAAGTCATTGAGCTCCAATATTGTTTGGTTTCCCAAAGTCCTTCAAAACATCTCAAGTTCTATATATATTTATACAGGTTTGGAACCACATAATGGTGAGTAAATGACACAATGTTCTTTTAAGTTCGTAAGTTTGTACGATTCCCTTATAGAACTTTTTTGAGTTCCAGTGATTTCAAAGAACAGCGATTCCCAAACTGTGTCAAGCGACCCCTACTTTACAAGTCAAATGTTTCATGCTTCATAGTTGTTGCTTTTAATCTGTCAGGGGCCGTTCGCATAGTGTTTCTTGCATTTTAAAAGCTAGATGGAGTGCAACCGATTGGAACAGAATGCAGGGTCTCGAGACGTTGAACTCTGTTCTTCTCTTTCCAGTTCATGAAAACTATTTTTTACTCAGATAGGATGGTAGGTTTGATGGCACCAGAGAGAGCTTTGTGACCACTAGTGGGAGGCTTTTGAGACACTTTTGATGACATAGGAAAGTTCCAGCTGATGTAATATGCTGATCAAGAACTCCAAAGAACCATATAACCAACTCACAAATCAAATGCAGCAAATAATGGTTTTAAATAACTTAATGTGTTGCAAAGAACCATTAAAGAACCTTGATTGTAAAGCATTAATTTGCTCTCATGGTGTTGGGAGGACAGTCTGTGAGAATGAGAGTCAGTGTACGGAGAGTGTCTTTGAGGCCGAGCAGATGTTGTCAGGCAGTAACTTCCCCTTGACCAGATGCAGTTTTAGTTCCAAAGCCAACAGCATTACTAACAAAAAGGGCTTATTGTCCCTTAGATCAGCCCCTGAGACCCAGCCAAAGACCATCCACCAGTGACTGACTGTGTACTTCTTATTATCCTCATCAAAACTCAACTGTGGTTGCCAGTGAGCGTTGCTAAGGTGTAGAAACAAGTGCAGGCTAAAGCCATGAAGTCTCTTAAACAGTCTGTGTCCATAAAAACAACTGTAGTCTTGCTCCATCGTTTTTCTTGGGGGATGACCCAAATTTGTCAAAGGAGCTGTGAACTCTGGGATGGCGGTCTACTGTTAGATTTTTTTGGAGTAACATGATTGATACTAGCCCATGCAAAACCTGTTATTATGATTGTAAAGTTTTCTAGGTGGTTGCTAAGGTCTTGCAATGCAGTTTCTACAGCATTCTGGGTGGTTGCTTACTGGCCCAAGTCAAAAGAACCCACGCCAAAATATCTGTGGTATTCTGGTCCCTAAAATGGCTGATTCTCATTGTCCGGCATGACAATAGTGAGTTTGATTGCTTAGAAATACAGCACACTTCTCAAGCTCATTAGAGACGGGTTATGTGCCAAAGTATCACTTTCTAAAAGGCTTCTTAAAGTGGTTTGTGGTTCAGTAGAGTGAACAATAGTGATAAATACTTTCCATAGACTTTTCATAGAGAACAACTGAACGTTTTTATTCAGCAAGCTCAACTTGTTTAGTAAGATTTTACCAGATTTCCTTTTTTTTTTTTTTTTTTAGAATTTTTATCATACAGTTGAGGTCAAAAGTTTATGTAGTACTGACCTAAATAAGACATTTCACATAGAAGATGTTTACATATAGTAAATAATGTAAACAAATAATAGTTGAAATTATAAAAATGACCCTGTTCAAAAGTTTACATACACTTGATTCTTAATACTGTGTTGTTACCTGAATGATCCACAGCTGTGTTTTTTTGTTTAGTGATAGTTGTTTGTGAGTCCCTTGTTTGTCTTGAACAGTTAAACTGCCTGCTGTTCTTCAAAAAAATCCTTCAGGTCTCACAAATTGTTTGGTTTTGCAGCATTTTAATATATTTGAACCCTGGCCTGGGGGTGAAAACTTTTGAACAGAATGAATGTGTGTACATTTTTCTTATTTTGCCTTAATATCATATTTTTTTCACTTAGTACTGCTCTTTAGAGTCTATAGAAGATATTTACAGATTTTCCAGAAGACAGAATAAGTTACATTTACCCTAATCTTTAAATTCAAGAAGTTTTCACCCTCTGGCTCTTAATGCATAATAAATAAACAATAACATGCATTTTGTATGATCCCTCTTATTTTGGTAAAATAATTAACATTTGTAATGATTCTGAAAGAGGGATGTAAACTCTATGTAAATGATAATCATAATTGCTGTATTTTTCTTTTCTATCTTTTTTTATTGTATTAAATTTGTGCAACATTTTGTAACATATTTGTAATGTATTTTCATTCACTACTACTGCTGTTTAATTATGAAGACTGAGCATATGTGATTTTGTCAAAAAAATAATATCTCAATATTTTAGGGGATTTTGTTCGATAACGATCATTGAGCAGTATTTTGGCGACTTAGGTTGGTTTAGGCCTCTCACGAATAATAAAATATGACACTAAAATCGCCAGTAGGTGGCGACAAGTCCTTAATGAGTGATTCATTGAATCATTCATTCAAATGATTTGTTCAAAATGAATGATTCGTATGGAAAAATGCAAGTGACTGTCTTTATGAATGAATCATTGAATCACTGACTCAAATGATTACTTCAAAATCAGATTCGGTCAGGAGCAAAACACCACAGTGTTTCTTTAAGATGCACAAATGTTCTTTTCTGGCTTTGCTTTTAACTATTTTCTTGGCAAAACAGAAACAAAACAGACAATATTGTGTCTAAAATGTAACTCACTCAATCTTTACTTCTTGTTTGTTGAAAATCATGTTTGCAATCTATTTCACTAGCTAATATTTGGGGTAACGATACTCTTTCTTGTGTGATATAACTTAACTAACTAGATCATCTTATAAATAAAAAAACAAAACCCTTAAAGAGATATTTTTGCTTTTATAACTTGAATTATTGGGGTGATTTGAACTGCATTCACATGCTTTTGGACTCTCAATATGTGTTTTTGTTTGTTTTTTTTGTAAATTGAGTGGCATGGTTGACAATATCAGTTCGCATATTGTAAAACAATTATGATATTATCGTAGATGATAAATATAGTATTACTAGTCATTCACCTGATTTGTCCCCTTTAGTCCTAAAATACCCCTTAAAGATTAGGTAGCCACAGATCCACAAGGAACTACAAGCTTTAGAGTTATTTTACATACTGTATGTTGCTTTTAGAGACAAACCATCTGCCAAATATCCCCACACCACCCCCCTTTACCCAGAAATCTCTCTCTCCCTAGACGTCCCCCTGCCTTTAGCGCCTGAGAGGAAAAATAACATGCCTAATGTCCTTGCGAAGTGACATCAGGATATCACATCACTGGGGAAATGTAGCCTAATTTTCTGCTTGTATTTAATAAAAGGCAACAAGGCTGAGGACATGTGCCAATTGAGGTCATATCATCGTTTGCTGCTGCCGTTAAGCTGTTTTTGGCTCGGATTGGCATAAGACTGGGCTTTTGGCACGGAGAAACATGAAATGCAATGGGTGAGAAGCTCATGTATTTGGCCCATGGGGTAAAGCCAGCAGGGGACTGAAAGCGACCCTCCCAACTCTGTGTTTTACTTCCCGGTATGAGTTTGATTCCGGGTGACATGTGATAATTTTTGGAGTTTGTTACGGCAAGCATCACTACAATTGCAATTACTTGGGGGTTAAATATTTTTGGCATGTAACTTCACATGAATGATCCCTAAAGTAATATATTTTTTTCCTTTTAAAAGAGGTGTGCTGTTACTTTAAATGATCAAAAATATAGATTCCATACTGTAGATTTACATTGAAGTTGGGACTTTACAGTATATCTAGTTTCAGATTCCCATTGTTTTGTGAATACAGCAAAGTTCAAGTATGGCAGTAAAAATGTTTATACCTTCTCAGATTGCATATGCTATTATTTATATTGCTGCAGATTTTAATAAATGCACCAGTTTGCATTACTTCCAACTGGGCTTTTGGCACAGTTAAAGTGACAGTTCATCCAAAAATGAAAATTGTGTCATCTCACCTTCAATTTGTTCCAAACCTATATGAATTACTTTCTTCTGTTGAACACAAAAATAAGATATTTTAAATAATGTTGCTAACGATAGCCATAGTATGGAAAAAATATTATGGAGGTCAGTGGGTACGGTCAATTGTTTGGTTACAAACATTCCTTAAAATATCATCCTCTGTGTTCTGCACAAGAACTAAAGGAGAACTCCACTTCCAGAACAACAATTCACAAATAATTTACTCACCCCCTTGTCATCCAAGATGTTCATGTCTTTCTGTTTTTTGAAGAAAGCATTTCAGGATTTTTCTTCATATAATGGACTTGATTGGTGCCCTGATTTTGAACTTCCAAAATGTAGTTTAAATACAGCTTCGAAAGGCTCTAAACTATCCCAGCCGAGGAAGAAGGGTTTTATCTAGTGATCTGTCATTTTTTTTCGGAAAATAAAATTTGTATACTTAAACACAAACGCTTGTGTAGCACAGGTTCTGGGATGCGCGTTCACGACGTACTACTGAATCACGTCAAAATGCCATGTGGAACTACAGACCCAGTGTTTACAAAGCGAACGTGCAAAGACTAAGAAAGTGCAAGTAAGTCAAACGCTGTTTACAAACAAAAAGGTACAACGATGTCGGACGATTCTGAAGTTGTAGGAGAAAATAAGATGGAGTTTTTCGCCATACTCTACCTTTTTGAGCCTGAGTACACAGATGATGAACTTAGATGTGATTCGTAGTAGTGATGAGAAGTTTGGATCATTTTACCGACTCGGATCTCGTTCAGCAAAATGAACAAATCTTTTTTGGAGTCATTTCATTCAAAATATAATTAAAATGTTACATGTTACTTCCCTAACACATCTACTGCTTACACAAATGTTGATCACACTACAAACAAGACAAAACTATAATGCTATAAGAATCAGAAAAGATTAATTTATTGCACCTGGGTCTTTAGTCTATGATTAGCTCAAGTCACCTCTTATCTGAGGTGTTTTCGGGTTTGAGTCGTTCGTTCATCACGTGACAGCCCCATAAGATGAACGAATAACTCAAAACCCGAAGACTTGAAACAGGTGAACTAATTCCAGTACAGAACCTAATAGGATGTTGCGCATGCACGACTGAACGAATCACTTCCCGAGACGACTCGTTCTTCCTGAGTCACATTAAAGAGCAACCCTTCACTAATTCATAGCACCGTGTACAATTTTTATTTGTTTTTTTTTCGAAAAAAAATGACAGATTGTTTCACTAGATAAGACACTTCTTTCTCAGCTGGGATCGTTTAGAGCCCTTTGAAGCTGCATTTAAACTACATTTTGGAAGAAATGTTTTCCTCAAAAACCATAATTTCTTTACGACTGAAGACAGAAAGACATGAACCTCTTGGATGACAAGGGGGTGAGTAAATTATTTGTAAATTGTTGTTCTGAAAGTGGACCTCTCCTTTAAACTCATACACGTTTGGAACAACTTAAATGATGAATTTTAATTTTGGGGTGAACTATCCCTTTAAATGTATTTTTCAGATCAGTCATTCATAATCTAACAGCAGCTAGTAACAATAATTAAGAAATATTGAAGTCAAGTTATTTAAAAGAAAGATGTAGTGGTTCATTGGCTTGATCAAAATAGTCATAAATCTTTGTCCGTTGTTTTCCAGACTTCTCCGCAGGCATGGTTAGGTGTCATGAAAAACAGTCTCATTAAGTGTGGCTTGCATTAATTATGGCTGATTATCCAGCGACCTCCGTCATTAGCTCAGTGTTGAGGGCCTGACACGATGAAGGAGAGCGTGTGTTGGCTATTCATTGTTTTAATTGAGATGCTTTTCAGCACTGTGTGGTTTGGAGATCAGCCAAATGCTGCGATTTGCACTCTGTCCGACCCGATCTACCTTATTCAGGCACTGAGAAGCACAGAAAAATGAACATTTGCTTAAAGATCTATTGCCATTTCCATACATTTATCTTCAGTAATTATTCAAGAATGCAATGTGTAAAAAATTTGTCATTTAACTTTACTGAAACTTTACAACATAACAGAAATAAATGGCAACCACATGAAGAAGTTATTTAAGTTTTTTACTTTAAATATATTTATTTGAAGTTTTTTCATATATTTATACATATATATGACACACTACCAGTCAAAAGTTTTTGAACAGTAGGGTTTTTAATGTTATTTTCTACTCACCAAGCCTGCATTTATTTGATCCAAAGTACAGGAGAAACAGTATTTTTTTTTTTTTTTTTTTTTTTTTTTAATTTCACTATTTAAAATCACTGTTTTCTATCTGAATATATTTTAAAATGTAATTTATTCCTGTGATTTCAAAGTTGAATTTTTAGCATAATTACTCCAATCACTTGATCCTTCAGAAATGATTCTATTATTCTGATTTGCTGTTTAAAAAACATGTATTATTATAATTATGTTGAAAATAGCTGAGTAGGATTTTCAGGTTTCTTTATTAAATAGAAAGTTCAGAAGAACAGCATTTATCTGAAACAGAAATCCGTTGTAACATTGTAAATGTCTTTATCAACACTTTTGATCAATTTAAAGCAATAATTAGTAATAATAATAATAAAAAAAAAAAAAATACTGACTCCAAGCTTTTAAATGGTATAGTGTATAATGTTACAAAAGCTTTTTATTTCAGATAAATGCTGATCTTTGTCTCTTTCTGTTTATTAAAGAATCCTAAAAAAAACTGTCCTCAATGGTTTTAAATATTGATAATACTAAAAAATGTTTCTTGAACAGCAAATCATTATATAAAAATGATTTCTGAAGGATCTTGTGACACTGATGCTGAAAATTTAGTTTTGATCATAGGAATAAATTACATCTTAAAATATATTCAAATAGAAAGCAGTTATTTGAAATGGTAAAAATATTTCACAATATTACTGCTTTTGCTGTATAAATAAATGCAGGCTTGGCGAGCAGAAGAGATTTATTTAAACAACATTGAAAATCGTACTGTTCACAAAACTTTTGACTGGTAGTGTAAACACATAGAATTATTTTGTATTAGCAAATGCACATTAGCTGTTTGCGGCAGGCCGGCATTTTTTACTCCTCGCTAGACTTCGAAAAATGTTGTTCATAATGAATTTTCCAAGCTGTGAGTGTGGGGTAGATGGAGGCTTAGTTCATTTTTCTGGCCAAATGATTCACGGCAGACTCATATTCATCTCATCTCGTTTACATTTTTGCTCTCACTTCCAAAATTACATGAGGATTAATTAGCAGCATGGGAATTAGTATCACTAAACTCTTTCACAGCAGGCGGAGGGAAGGGCCAAGCGCTGAGCAAATGTTTGGATCGGCGGGATTAATGATCGCTGGTGAGTTTAGCTTGATGTAGTAGAATTGGTGTCTCTGGATTTGCGAGTGCAACTTTCTGCACAGATAAATGGATTTGTTTTAAAAGCAGGGTAAAGTTAGCTCATAAAATGACTCATAATTTATGTATTCAGCTGGATATGATGTTTTTGCTTTTTCGCTGATGTTGTATGGCTTGCTTTTCCTCATAAGACTCTTCCAGCAGAGAAATTGCTCTTCAAACGACAAGTTCATGAGATGGCTCGGGGTGAAATTGATATCGACGCGGTGCGCGGGTCACTTGGTCTATTCAGGACAATATAACATCTGGTTCTGTGCTGTCCCTCTTACTTAACCCGTGTCACCACTTTCAAGTATAAATGGATCATTGACTAAAGTAATACTCATATTTTAGGAATTTCTATAAACAGACAGTGAAGCACCAGCTGTTTGTGCAATTTAGTAGTCTCGCTCAGTTTAATATTTCTCTGACTACCCTTCTGAAATGACTAGCCTTATGTTGTGTCTTGCTACTTACAGAAATAAAATGGGTTTATAGGGACAGAGAGGACAGGACATGATGGGAACCACTAGCGCTCAACATGTCAGTATGTTCGCTTGTAACTAGACCGTACCACTTTATATCTTAAACATCTGCAAGAAATTGATTAATTAGTTCATCCAGAAATGGAAATTTGCTGAAAATGCACTCAAAATGAAAATGTACTCACTTGCTCACTAATGGAACATCTGCTGTGAATGGGTGCCGTCAGAATGAGAGTCCAAACAGCTGACAAAAACATCACAATAATCCACAAGTAATCCACACCACTTAAGACATCAATTAACATCTTGTGAATTGAAAAGCTATGTGTTTGTAAGAAACAAATTCCTCATTAAGGTTGTTTTAACTTTAAAACCATTGTCCATAATCCATCATAACACTTCCTACAGAGAAAAAGTCCATCTCTTTTTGTCTCTCATGTCAAAATCCACCAACATATTAGTTTATTAACTGTTTTGGACTATTTTTGCTTGTTATCGGTACTTAATCTGTGCATATTTCACTCTTGATTCGGCTGAGACAACTTTTTTACTGAAGAAAGCAATATTATGAATAGAAGAGTGGTTTAAAGTTAAAAACATCTTAATTGATGTGTTTGTTTATTACAAAATTACAACTTTTAGTGCTTTTGGAGTTTCACTGTGATGTTTTTATTAGCAGTTTGGACTCTCATGCTGACGGCACCCACTGACTGCAGAGAATCCGTTGGTGATGTAATGCCAAATTTCTCCAAATCTGATGAAGAAACAAGCCCTTAAAACCATCCAATTTTAAGCAATTTTTTAAACATATTATTTTAATAGCTGGCATTCATTTTCTTTAAAAATCTTTAGCTGTATTTGCTCAGTAGTACTAAAGAAACCTGCTGAAAACTGGCCAAAGATGTAAATATGGTTGTCTTTATGATTGCTAACAATATGCAGTCAGTGATTTTTATTATTTCTATGCACAAATACAGTTACAAAAATGCTAACTTTTTAAAACTCTAATTTGTATTAAGTTGAGCATCTGCTGTCAGTCCCACAATTCTTTAAAAATATCTTCAGAAGAAAGCAAATAATAGCATATGGGTTTATGAGGGTGAATAAATAAAGATAGAAATTAATTTTTTGGGGTGAACTATACCTTCGCAATTCAACAATTTTTTTTACCATTTACAGATTTATTAGCCATGTAACAACCTGTGCCTTGGTTAAATTTTTCTGGACTTTCTTGTTTACATTTTAGTGATCAAAAAGCATGCATAATCAGTTGGATTTATAAAATATTAACACTTCATTTGATTTTTTTTTTTTTTTTTTTTTTTAATACAATAATAGTTTTTCAAAAATCTTTTTTTCCTATTTTAAATGGTCTAGATTTTGTTTTCATTACATTTTAATAATCAAATACCTTTTAATCAATTAAATTCATAAAACACTAATAGTTTATAAACATTTTTATGATAATAGGGCCCTATAAAATATTTGTTTATTTATTTATTTAACTGCATTTTAATAATCAGAAAACACATATAATCAAGCGAACACAAAATATAGTAATATTTACTAATTTATTATTAAAATTTTAATGCGATGTTTTTTTTTTTCCCCCAGATGTTTTTGCTTGTAATTGGTGCTTAATCTGTGCATATTTCTCTCCTGATTTAGCAAAGATGACTTTTTCACTGAAGAAAGCAATATTATGAATAGAGGATCATCTTAATTATGCATTTGTTTATTACAAAAGTGCAACTTTTAGAGCTTTTGGAGTTTCATTGTGTTTTTTTATGATTTGATTTAAGCTGTTTGGGCTCTGATTCTGACGCCACCCATTCACTTCAGAGGATCCATTAGTGAGCAAGTGATATAATGCTAAATTTCTCCAAATCCAATGAAGAAACAAACTCATCTGTATCTTGGATGGCCCGAGACCATCAATTTTTAAGCAAATTGACATTTTTTAGGTAACTGTTCCTTTAAGATATTATTTTAATAGCTGGCATTCATTTTCTTGGAAATCTTTAGTTGTATTTGCTCAGTGTCGCTGAAGAAACCTGCTAAAACTGGCCAAAGATGTGAGAATGATTGTTTTTATGATTTCTAACAATATGCAGTCAGTAATTGTATTATTTCTATGCGCAAATACAGTTGCATAAATGCAAAATGTTTTATCTCTCATTTTCATTTAGTTGTGCATTTCTCGTTCCACTTGCTCTGCTGTCAATCCCACAATTCCCATTGCGTGCATTCTGCTTAGCAAGCCTCCTACAGTATATAGCAGTGAATCTCATCTGGTTTTGCTTCGTGCAGCATACGATAACAAATGTTTTTACTAACAAAAATGCCCTTAAAATCAAACACTGGTGATCTGTGCATCAGGTACAGATGCAAAGATGTAAACGGAAGCATTCTAGCCTCCCTTATAGAAGTTAACCCTGTTTATTTTGCATTTTTTGCTGTGAAGTTAATTAAATGTTGTTGTTTGCATTTAGCATCGCTTCTTTCTAGTCAACGTCCAATCAGAAACAGATCTGTGACCTATTTTCGAGTCATAACTGACCACTTGAGTATCACCGGCATAGGGAATGAATTATAAACAGCCGTTCGGCTCACATCGGTGCACACCGAGGGTGAGGACCTTACTTTTAAACGTGTCAAACACTTCAACGTGCTGATATATTCCATCTTTTGGATCCAAGTCTAAGCCGTGACTTTTTGTGTACCTCCTCTGAAACACTGAACTTGAAATCTAAATGCACGTGAATGAGCTCTGTATTAGAGAGCAGATGAAGCGAGCGCACGTTTGCCAATGTAAATATTGAACCTGCAAGATGTTTTCCATTGGGTGCTTTTGAGCCAAGCGAGGAATCTCAGAGATGAGTTTAATAAGGTGCTTTCACTGAAGGCTAATGGTGATGGAAAGCATGAGATTTTATTCACCGGAACTAATCAGCTATAGCGGTTTCATTTGTCTCACAATTTCCTACCATTTTAGTGGATGTTAAGTGTAATTACTCATCTGAGTTTGCTGACATATGCTTTGTTTTTGAAGTGATGCTATGGCTAGGATGTGAAGCTGCTTTGTAAAACAACAAGCTACCCTTAATTTGAAACAAAGTTAGTATGAAATGGGAATTGAATCTTACTCACTAAAATCATTGTTTCCTTTTATTACCTAAAATGACAATAATTTGTTTTAAATATGTAATTGTTTATTAATAAAATATCCTTGATGTCCTTAAGTTTTTTTAATTGTACTGTTCAAATGAACTGTTACAGTACAGTGAACCGGACTTCCAAGAAAAGCAAGCTTTGAGAAATAGTGCTGTTTTTTTTTCTAAAAAGCCATTGTGAATTGTCCTTGTTGGCGAGATCTGTGTGAGGATTCTTCAGAAATATCTTCTTAAGAAAGCAAATGACAGCATATGGGTTTGGAAGAAGATGAGGGTGAATAAATAATGATAGAAGTTGCATTTTTGGGTGAAATATACCTTTACAATTGAACAATAATGGAATATTATTATTATTTATTTATTTTTTTTTATTCCTTTTACAATTTAGCAACAAACATTTTATTAAACGTTTAAACCCAAATTGTTTTCTGTTTTATTAATTATGTTTTGTGATTAATATTTGCTGTATTTTCTGGTTTAATTACATTTAATATTTAAAAATCATATACAATTAATTGAATTCATAGAATTCTAATGATTTAATATACAATATACAATATATTGCAATTATACAATAATGCGTTTTTTTTTCCCCAAATTTTTTGTTATCTTTTTTGACGATTCCTCAGAAACTTCTCCATATGAAAGCAGATAACAGCATATGGGTTTGGAAGAAGATGAGGGTGAATAAATAATGATAGAAATTGCATTTTCAAACTATGCCTTTACAGTTGAACAATAATTTATTAACAGATGAACAAAAATAGCATTTTTAGGGCTGTATAAAATATTTCTTCAAAAATATGTTTTATAATAATAAAAAAAAGTAAAAACAAACATCAAAAAAAAAAAAGCATAATCAGATTAATTTATCCAATCACTATTTATTTGACTTTTTATAATAATAGTTTTTCAAAACTTAAAAAAAAAAATCTTTTTAAATTGTCTAGATTTTCTGTTTTAATATTAATTAATCATTTTATTAATAATCAAAAACCATGTTTAGTCAATAAAAAATCATAAAACTTTAATATTGTAACCATTTAAAACATTTTTTTCCAGAAACAGCGTAAGGGTTTGGAACAATATGAGGATGAATAAATAATGACAGAAATTTGATTTTCTTTCTTTCTTTCTTTCTTTCCTTCTTTTTTTTTGGTGCACTATTCCTTTTATAATTTAGCAACAAAATTGTTTTCTGTTTTATTAATTAATTATTTGCTGCATTTTCTGGTTTAATTACATTTTAATAATAAAAAATCATATATAATCAATTGAATTAATCAAATTATAATAATAATTTACTAATATATTAATTTTATACAATAATGTGATTTTCTTTCCCAGATTTTTTTTTAATCTTTTTGAGGATTCTTTAGAAACTTCTCCATATGAAGCAAATAAAAGCATTGTTAAATATTGTTCAATATTATTACAAATTTTATTCTATTTTTTTTATATATATATTATAATATATACAGTATATATTAATAATATGAAATGTTATAGTTTTTCAAAATATCATTTTTTCCATTTTTAAATTTTCTAGATTTTCTGGTTTAATTACATTTTAATAATCAAAAACTATGTTTAATCAATTAAATTCGTAAAAATGTAACAATGTAATAATTTCTAAACATTTTTACAATAATAGGGCCCGATGAAATATTTTATTTATTTATTTAAGCATCACATAACAACAAAATAAAAACAGTTTACTAAAAGTTTTCCTGATTTATTTTTTCTGTATTTTCTGGTTTAATTACATTTTAATAATCAAAAATCATATATAATCAATTGAGTTAATAAAATAGTAATTTACTAATTTATTTCATACAGTTTTTTCAGAAATTATTAGTTGTCTTTTTGAGGATCCTTCAGAAACTACTTTCTGAACCGACTGTGTGTGGTGCTCCTTTACACGTCTGTTCTGAATTAATACACTTTTGAGTGACAGAAAAGTGTTTTTTATGACCTTTTATTGCCTTATTCTACTCTACCTTGCTCAAGATGAGTGAAGTTGCATTGGGGTGGAACATCATAACTCAAATGTGGTCTTCAGGCGATGCTTTTCAGCGACGGTAAGAACATTTGAGGTCTGTGAACTGTGAATTTTTGCTTTGCCACAGCTTTATTTCTTGATTTCCGCTATCTCGCGTTGGCACCGGCGCGATGGCTCGAGATGTCTGGGTGCAGTCTTCTCTATTAGAGAGCGCTTGTGTTGAATCTGATGGGGCTCGTCTTGTGTTTTCTCATATGCGAGCGTGCGGTTGTAAGCGATATCCTAGAGGGAATGTCGGCAGGGAGAGAAGAATGAGGTTTTTCTTGTTTAGCTTTTTCATCACACTGATCTTGTCCATGATAAAGAGTTATTAGTTTGGAAACCCTTCCAGCTTTATTTAACCTTGCGTTGGATAGGAAGAAATCGTTTAATCAAAACAGACCTCCCACTCTGAACGGTTTGATGAGCATTCTTGGAGCATTATCCAGATTCTTGCTGACCAAGAAGCAGAGAAGTTTTCTCATTTTTAGAATCGCGTTACGGCAGGGGTCGACTTTTTCGAGATCCGGTTTCGTTTCAGGCATGATTTGGCGCTCCGATCGGTTTATATCTTATTCGCATTATGATAAACGCAGATCTCTGTGGTTTTATGCTTCAGTGACATCCACAGGACAGTTAGCACCTGCTAATGCTAGTTGTTAACGCTGCAGGAAATTCACGTCGCGTTTGAATTCTTTCCTTTTGGGAGTGCGTCACGGCTGTCTTGGATCGCAAACGTTTCGGGCCAAATGGGTCAGAAGAATTCGTCTAATCTGTAAATCTTGATTTCTCTGACCTCAACTCCCCGAGCTGTCGTGGATCATGCTAATTAGCTTCACGGCGAGACTCAATCGGTCAGTGCTTTTGGAGAAGATATAAACTGCACCATTAGGACGGCTTATTATGCGCCGAGCCTAATGAGAATTCCTGATTTTTGCCTGGAGTGAGACTTATGAAATCAAGAGGAAGAAAACATTTAGATTTGCATTCGTCTTTATCAATCTTTTTTCTGCCTTTTTTTTTTAAAATCTGGTTTCCATCACCACATTCTATAATCAAAACTTACAGTAAAGTGTACCTTAAAAAATTACATTTAGGCAGGGGTCTTTGTGCAACCATTCCAAAACTTAGGGCCCTGTGAAATGCATTCTATTTTTTTCTGATTTTTATTTTTCTGGATTCTGTTTTAATAGTTATTTACTAATTTTGAATTTGAATTTGAATCAAAAAGCATGTCTAATTAAGTGAAATCTTGAAAACTGAGTACATAAAAGTATTATTTAGGGCCCTTTGAAATGTTTTTTTTTTCCCCCAAGTGGTGTTTATTTTAAATGGTATATTTTCTAATTTCATCTGTTTTTAATTAATCATCAAAAATAATGGCTTATCAAGAGTTCATAAAACTTTCATTTTTAAAGATTACAAAAAATTTACAAATAATAAAATGTAATTTGTCCTACTTTATATTTATTCATCCAAAATTAGCCCAATGAAAATTGAATACATTTTTAAAAAAGTTTAACAAAAAGTACTATTTAGGGCCCTGTGAACTTGTTTTTTGTTTTTAAATGACATGCTTTCTCATTATTTTTAATTAATCATCAAAAATATAGATTTAGCAATAGTTCATGAAACTTAAGTTTTTAAAGATTACCAAAAAATTCTAATTAAATAATTAATTATAACAAAATGTAATCAAATGAAAATTTAACAATTCTCAAATGTATTTCTTTCTTTTTATTTATTTATCCAAAATTTGTCCAATGAAAATTTAATACGTTTAAAAAAACAGTTTAACAAAAAGTACTATTTAGGGCCCTATAAAATCATTTTTTCTTCCCCAAGTTATATTTTATTTTAAATGAGATGTTTTTTGTTTCATTTATTTTTAATTTATCATCAAAAATAATGTTTTATCAAGAGTTCATAAAACTTTAATTTTTAAAAAGTACAGAAAAATTACAAATAATAAAATGTAAAAAAATGAAAAAGTCTTAATTCTCTATTATTCTCTATTATTTATTTTGGCAACAATTGCCCTACTTTTTATATATTCATCTCTAATTAATTGATTTTTGAAAGTTTAACAAAAAGTACTATTTAGGGTCCTATGAACTTGAGTTTTTTTCCCCCAAATTATGTTTTATTTTAAATGACATGTTTTCTTGTTATTTTTAATTAATCATCATGAGAAATAATGTCTTATCAAGAGTTCATAAAACTTTCATTTTTAAAAATTACAAAAAAAAAAATTACAAATAATAAAATGCAATGAAATGAAAATGTAACAGTTCTCAAATGTATTTATTCATTCATTCATTCATTCATTCATTCATTTTTTGGCAAACAATTGCCCTACTTTTTATTTATTCGTCCAAAATTTGCCAAATTCCATGACATTCCATACTGTAAATTCCATTTTTGTGACCAGATTCTGAACACTGAACACCCTTGACATTACAATTTCGAAGTTCCCCTTGAGTTTTTAATATTTCTATCATTTAAAATCACGTTTGCATGTACACGGTTCTCTAATGTTGGTTAATTGTGACATGCTATGAACGTAAACGAATGTGTTTTTGTTTTATTAATATAAATATGTTTTAGTGTTGTTTAGTGTTTTACTGTAAAATTATTATTTTACTGTAAAATTATTTAGGGTTACTTTAAACCTCTCATGCTAAGTATCAAACTTTGTTGCATGACTTTCCCTGCACTGTTTGTGCTATGGACATGAATGAATCATATAGATTGTTGCACTTCTTTTTTTTGCATGCAATTTTTGCCTTGCAAACACTAAAACCCATTGAAAAATCACACGGACTTGCACAACAATATCAGACTTGTGTGTGGGCTCTTTTGACGTAACCACCTAAAAACCACCCAGAACACCCTGGCAACCACATACCATCATGCTAGTGACTTCTCAGAACACCTTCATAACCACACAGAAATGATCTGGAAACCACCCAGAACACACTAATGTTGTGGCAGTGGCTTTTACACAGGTATGCACCACTTCTGTTTTCATTAGGAAATGTTAAAATATTCTATTATTTACGTTTGGCAGATGCTTTTATCCAAAGTGAATTGCATTCAGTGATCTTGATTTGACAGTGTGTGTCCTTAAATGCATTTTCTAAGTCTACAGGGTGTCTGGCTCTCTGATAATGTTACATATGAAGTATATTATGTTTGCTGTATTATATACTGCAGCTGTCTAGTTGTAGGCCCAATTCCATATTAATCAGTCAATTAATATTAAGAGCTGAGGTGAGCTAATTTAAGCTCCTGTTGATAGCGTATGCTCTCCCATACGCAGCACTGCATTAATGTGCCAGGTCTTCAATGAAGAGTGCTATTTTGTGGTTTTGCTCTCACCTTAATGAAAACATAAGACGCCCTTCACCAAACCAAAACTATGCCTCGTATGTGCTGTTTGGTCTGAAGCCCTGAACTGAAGAACGTAATACCGTAGCAAATAAGGCCAGATCATGTTCTTCTTGCATGCACTGGAAAATGACGTTTTGAAGTAGTAAATAAAACAAAGATTGTTAGAGTATATTACTTTAAAAGTGCTTTAAACATTTGTTTAATTCAGTGTTGCTTGCCATTTCTTTGATTATTTATGAAAATGTAATAGCAGTTTCCCAGTGAAAATTATCCTACACCAAATTCAGTGTGAATAAAGTGCTAAAAACTTATATATGTCTGTAAAGAACAGTAATAGTGTAAACATAAATGCAAAAACCTTAAAAATGAACCATTTTTACCATCATTTTTACCCCAAAATTTAAAGCATGAGTGTCAATTCAAACTCAAAAAGTCAAAAGTTTACATACACTTTGCATAATCTGCAAAGTGTTAATTATTTGACCAAAATAAGAGGGATCAGACAAATTGCATGTTGTTTTTTATTTACTACTGACATGAATAAGACATTTCACATGTTTAAATACAGTCCACAAGAGAAAAGAATAGTTGAATTTATATTTATAAAAATGACCCCGTTCGAAAGTTTACATACACTTGATTCTTAAAGGAAAATCCACTTCCAAAACAAAGATTCACATATAATGTTCTCACCCCTTTGTCATCCAAGATGTTCATGTCTTTCTTTCTTCAGTCGTAAAGAGGAAAAAAAATGTTCTTCATTTTTCTCCATATAATGAACTGCTATGGTGCCCCAATTTCTAACTTCCAAAATGCAGTTTAAATGCAGCTTTAAACGATCCCAGCCGAGGAAGAAGGGTCTTATCTAGCAAAACGATTGGTTATTTTCATTAAAAAAAAAATTACTATTTAAATACTTTTTATTCTCAAACGCTCGACTATATGTGAATCTTTGTTTTGGAAGTGGACTTCTCCATTAATACTGTGCTGTTACCTAAATGATCCACAGCGCTGTTTTTTTGTTTTGTTTAGTGATAGTTGTTCATGAGTCCCTTGTTTGTCCTGAACAGTTAAACTGCCTGCTGTTCTTCAGAAAAAATCCTTCAGGTCCCACAAATTCTTTGGTTTTTCAGTGTTTTTGTGTATTTGAACCCTTTCCAACATTGACTGTATGATTTTGAGATCCATCTTTTCACACTGAGGACAACTGAGGGACTCATATGCAACTATCACAGAAGGTTCAAACACTCACTGATGCTTCAGAAGGAAAAATTATGCATTAAGAGCCGAAGAGTGAAAACTTTTGAACAAATGAGCATGTGAACATTTTGCTTATTTGCCTAGTATCATATTTTTGTTCATTTAGCACTGCCCTTCAGAAGATACAGAATATACATCTTTTCCAGAAGACTAAATAAGTTAAATAAGTTAAATTTACCCTGATCTTCAAATTCCAAAAGTTTTCACCCCCCGGCTCTTAATGCATTGTGTTTCCTTCTGAAGCATCAGTGAGTGTTTGAACCTTCTGTAATAGTTGCATATGAGTCCCTCAGTGTGAAAAGATCTTATTCAGGTCAGTACTAAATAAAAAATAACATGCATTTTGTATGATCCCTCTCATTTTGGTCAAATAATTAACATTTTGCAAATTCTGCAAAGTGTATGTAAACTTTTGACTTCAAATGTTTGTGTTGATTTGTGTTTTCTTGAGTTGTTGGCTATGAGTGTTCCAATCAGCCTGTAAAATACCTACTGTATGTAGGCAGTAGACGGCTGTAGGCAGCTCACCAGAGTGTGGAACAAAGATATAGAGTTCTGGGAGTTTAGTTTTTTATCTGTGGCTTTGTTTTTTTTTCTGCTTGTCTGTCTTTCATCCGGTCTGTCTCTGTGTCTCTCGCTATGAGACCGACTGTGTATCACCTCTACAGTCTCATATAGCGATGCTGAGAACACGCTGTCAGAGACAAATGCCGCACAGGGATCAGTGTATCTGGTATTTCTCATTTCAAGCATCCTGTAATTATGAGAGGAAAAAGCTGCAGACACCTTATCATTTTATCTTCTCGTCAGCAATACATCTGTTGCCAATGCTTTTGTTTTCTCACATATTTTCTGCCTTTTCTGATTTCACATTGCTGCTGCAACGTCTTATCTAAACGCCTATTGATGATTCCAAATTGGACCTTTACAGGCACAAACGAAATGATAGATTAATTATTTTGTCTGTTTTGTCAAAAATATGGGAAAAAACAGAGAAATTGTGAAATATTATTACAATTTAAATTAAACGTTTTCTTTTTAAATAGATTTTAAAATGTAATTTATTCCTGTGATGCAAAGCTGAATTTTTTAGCATCATTACTAAAGTCTTGAGTGTCACATGATCCTTCAGAAATCATTCTAATATACTAATTTGCTGCTCATGAAACATTTATTATTATCAAAACAGTTGTGCTGCTTCATATTTTTGTGGAAACTGTAATTCATTGTTTTCAGGATTCTTTAATGAATAGGAAGTTCAAAAGAACAACATTTATTTTAAATAGAAATCATTTGAAATTATAATCACAGTGCATTCTGGGATTGTCTTGTGCATTAAATATGCATTCAGATTTGAATTAGTACTTGAGTTACATGAGTTTTAACAGAAAGATGTGTAAAGAGTTCAACTAGTTCTTGTTGAATATAAACTTAACATATAAACCTGCACTGGCCTGAAAGCCCTATAATATAGACAAATCTATTAAGCAGCGAATATCAAACATTGTGCGTTGCGTTAGGAAAATTTCACGCTTTTGCTGAACACCTCTAAACATTTGGCTTCAATTTCTGTCTCGTGCAGAAGATCAGACAGTGGCTGATTATGTTGAGAGTTGGAGGCCGTACATGCGTTGGCCATATGGCTCACTTCCCTGACAACTTTGATCTTCACATCACTAGCAGAACGCAATTGTGTTTGTCACAGCTTGTTAGAGTAACCAGCCCCTTGGAAGAAATTGTAAGCAAACGTCTGAAAAAGAGAGTCAAAAGAGCGGAAAGAGATTTTCGCAGGGTGACTTGGAAGAGTGTGCGCTTCGAGGCTGTTGGAATGATATCATTCCCACCGATAAAGATTTTGATAACAGTGAGTTCGATTCACGTTTAGCCATTGGTTTTCTTGAAAGCCTTCCATGTTTTGTTAACCCTTTTAATACTGAAATGAATAGTTTATCCAAACAGGAAAATTCTGTGTTTTAATGACTCGTCTGTTCTCCACATGAAGTAATCAATTGGCTCCAGACGACTTGGAAGTGTGACTAAGGTCCATATTAGTGCATGACACTTTTATGTCAATTTTGGATCTTGACATCTGCTTTTTGCATAAGCCTCTTGGATCGCTGAGCTTACCATCTTTTTAAACCCTGGGATAATGTCAATTTTAACCTCTCTGTTAACCTCATAAATATGCAGATAAGACTATTATCTCAAATAAACAAATAGAGTGCTGCGGTGATTACGTAAATTTGTTAGCCAACACAGAAGTTTGCATCACCCTGGTTCCCTCATCAAAAAAGCCAACATGATTTTTGCATTGGCTTTTGGATTATTGTAGAAAATAATGACGTTTAATGTCCCAGACAACCTCTGTAGTCCCATTTAGCCATTTGTTAGCAACTGCCTTTTTTAAGACAAGTAAAGGCTATAAAAATATCAAATATCTTCAACTTGTGAACAATACGTTCACCACAAAACCTATTTCAGGCATTTAACCAGAAACCCATTGAGTTCAAGGCGATGGATCCAAAGATTTAAATATATGCTTGTTTCTGCAGCACAGTGTGAAATCATGTAACATGAATAATAACTAAGATAATTACTTTCCAAATCTGAAGCACTGAAGGAACAGTGTGAAACATTGAAAAAGATGAAAAAGGAGAGTTTAAACCAGGCTATGATGGTGCTTCTTTCATTTTGTTGCAAGAAATGATGCTTAAATGACTTAAGATCAACTACGTCAGGGTGGGAGACCAGCTAGAACAATCTAAACTAGCTTAAACCACCACAATAGCTTAGTCTGGTTTAAAGGGGTGCTATTATGCTCTTTACAAAGTCTTTGGTTTTTGGAGTGTACTAGAATAGGTTTTCAAGCTTGCTTGTTACAAAAATGCATTATTTTTTACAAATTTTACATTGCAGCACCTGTCTCAAACACACTCTTACCTCTTTCAATGAAGCTCCTCTTTCTGAAATATGACATGTGCTCCGATTGCTTAGCTGATTCAGTGCTTTGTGATTGGCGAACTGCATTTTCTGGAAACATCACGCCCCTTAACATAAGCAGCTGCCCTTCTTTGTATTCTCTAGCACAGTTCAACCAGGCCTTGCTTTCTTTTTTGCATATTCTCCTTTTTTGTTGTAGCTCTTGGAAAGTGAGAATAACCATGATATTTCAAAATAAAAAGTGCACAGCAGCACTAAATGCTCACATGTAATTTATGTTTCATTCATACTTAATGCTAGAGGGCGCCCTCACGCATAAACTCCACAACCGAGACTCATAGGAGTAATAAAACATGACTTTCCAGGAAATCCCTGTAGGCATCTAGCTATGGCTGTAGATGAGTAAAATACAGAAAAAAAAATATTTTCTCACAAATTTTTCATGAGTATTATGTATACTAATCACCATAGATTTTTATCACTATAGAATATGAAATAATGTAATTTTTTGCCCAATTTTGCCCAATAAGTTATTTCAAACCCTTTTTGATGCTATAATGTGAGTTCGGAATAAAAAATGTTATTCTCGTAAACTGTTGTACTTTGATGCTCTGCTAATGGGAGAAACAAACATTTTCGAAGCTTTGAATCAGTTGAACCATTTGCTTTGCAAAATGATAGACTGTTTCAATTTGAAATGGCACACACCAGTGACACCTGCTGGTCAAAACTGTAAATGCAACAAAAATTCATTTGCATTTGAAGAGTTCACATCAAAAGCCTCTAAATCCATCTGACGTAATTCTTTAAAATTAGCATTTCTTTTATGGCTACTTTGTATAGGTTTCTATGTAAGTACTGACACTTCTGATTGGCCTGAGGCTGGATTTTAGCAAGTTTTAAGTAAAAGTATTTGATGGACGTATAATATGTGTCAGGAGCATTCACTCATTATCATTATCTCATTTTTGACTGAGATGGCTTTTAGCTGGTTTTGCATCTGAACTCTTCATATATGCATGTATGTGTATGTGTGTGTATATATATATGTGTCATGTAAGAAATACTGCTGCTTCAAATATAATAGGGATGGGACAATATATATATTTTTTTTAGGTTCAAGTGCATGTAAGGATTTTGCAACAAGCAGAGCACGGCTGTTTCTAAAGCAAGCAGTGCCATCTGCTGTTCAAAACTAAGCTCAGAATCGATTTGAGAAAGAATCGCGATGTGTTCAGAAAATCTCGAATTGATCCTGAATCATTTCTTGATTCGCGTTGCAACGATTTATCGTCCCATCCCTAAAATATAACATGCATGAAATAACCCTAATGTAGCATACATGAATCACCTCGTAGGAGATCTATACAGGTGGAGCTGGGGAAGGTGGAGGGTTTCTGAAGCATGCTGCAGACTGCTACAACTAGCACTAGTCATTATTTGAATGTTGAGCAGTGATCTCATTGGCTACCAATATACTAGAGAACCAATCGGACTGCGCCATTTGATCACAATAATTGCACGATAATCATGTAGTAAAAATGTTATCATGACAGCCCTAGAGTTTTGTAACCTTGCAGATTTTTTGCTTATGCTAGAACAGCAAGATTACACACTAACTGCAGTTGAAAAAGTGAAAAAAGCACAACGGGACCCCTTTAAACGGTTCCTTTTTCAGCTTGGCGCATTTAAAATTGAAAGTGTGAAAAGCCCTTTTGTGTTCCACAAAAAAAAATCAAGTGAATTTGAACGACATGTTGGTGAGTAGATAATGACAGATTTTTCATTTTGGGTCAACTATTCCTTTAAACTCCCCTCCAAACCTCTCCTACCCTCTTTTTTTCTCCCCCATTCGCTCACTCAGTTTGTATTCAGCAGCCAGCTCACCCAGATGTTAAAGTGTTGTTTAGCCGAGTCCCCGAGCGCCGCTGTTTTCCATCCAAACTTTGACAAGAATCTCATGGACCTGTTGATCCATCTGTCGCCCCCACACACACATGCATCTGGAGCTAGGAGAGATATGATTGATGAGTGAATTCCACTGGTGGTCTGTGGGAGACTCGGAGGAGGTCAGGTCCCATTGGAGGATCTCAAGCCGAAGGGACGCTTATCACCTTCTCACACCCACTCACTGTCCGACTGGGCCAGCCACTGTGTGTTTGAGTATATGTGTGTGTCTGTGGCTATATAGGACGTCTATGTTTATGCATTTGGGAGATGCTTTTATCCAAAGCGACATAGGTCAATGCTTGCTTTACGCAAGTGCGCAGGCCAAAACGTTGCAAGCATGGTTGTGTAAAAGGAGTAGTTCATCCAAAAATGAGAATTTGCTGAAAGTTTAGTCAGGCCATCTAAGATGGATTTGTGTTTTCTTCGATTTGGAGAAATGTAGCATTACATCACTTGTTCACCAATGGGTACTCTGCAGTGAATGGGTGCTGTCAGAATGAGAGTCCAAACAGCTGATTAAAAACATCACAATGATCCACAAATAATCCACAACACTCCAGTCCATCTTGTGAAGTAAAAAGCTGTGAGTTTGTTAAAAACTCACTCTAATCTTCTATCCATAAAATTGCTTTCTCCAGTGAGAAAGTCATCTTGTCTGACTCAGGAGAGAAATATGCACAGATCAAGCGCTGTTTACAAGCGAAAACAGTTCTAAACAGTTCTAAACAAATATGTTGGTGGGTTTTGATGTGAGAGGAACACAACTTTTTCTGATCATGCTTGCAAAATGTTGCATACAAATGCAGATTATACTGCTACTTTTGAATGCCCATCGATGGATAGTCAACGCTATTTATACCAGGAAACAGCTTATCTGAGTAAATCAGCAACTTACCGCAAAACCACCTCCTCTTTTGGAGTAATATGCTTGTGTATTTTGAGTGAAAATTGTCATGATAGACAATCAGGATAAGCTACCGTTAGCAAGTGTTTACTTTTAGCTGTATTTTTCCCGTACATTTGTGTGGTTTGCTTTGGCAGAACAAATTGAGGTAAACTGAAATTTGGATTTTTTTTCTCTGGGACAACAATATGCTTTAGGCAAAAAACAGGCCCCGTTTTTCAAATCAGATTTGTTATGTTTGCGCTAAAGATGTTTACTGTGGTGTGGCAACTGATGAAGATGGACAAGTTGTACTGCCCTTCATCAAATCTTGTGGAAATTATTTTATTTATACAATGAGCGCACGTTGCAAAACTTTTGAGCTCCTTTCCAAGTTGGAGGCTGTTGAGTTTAAGAATAGCGGAAGCTAATTGCTCTTGATTACACGTAATTGTCAATTCAAGTGACCATTATTTTTACAGCTCTTTATACAGTAGAGATTGTTGGAAAACTGCTTTACGGTAATAAACAGAATCAATGATGTGAACTTCAAAAATTAGGCAAATCCAAAATTCAGCTATAGCAAGATGATACTGTCATTATTCAGCTCCAGTCATTTCAGTAGCTCTGTGTTTCCATACATATACTGAATAAAAAATTCTGGATGGAAATGCCAAGATGCGCTTAAATTCTAAAATGTGTGTTAAAAAACTGATGTGATGTTTACTTATTAAAAATCTTGTAAGATAACATGCAAAAAAAACTGCAATGTAAACATTTACCGAATAAATTCATCAAAAAAGTCATGTGACTTTGCCTTAACAGATCATGTGATTTTATAACTGAACTAAGCAGCTCACCAATCTCATTGTGCATCATCTCAAATAAAGCAATCAGCCCCAAAAAGCCGTGGTTTACAGTGATTTTTATAACTGCTAAGGTGCGTTGTTAGGCACAACGCGAACCCCTTTAACTGTTACACATTCACAGTAAACCACAGCTTCATGGGGCTTATTGTTTTTATAAAACGGTTATTCCATATACGTAGTAAGGTTTTTTTTCAAAATAAAGTGTAATGATATTAATACAAACATTATTCTTCCACCAAACAATGTAGTTCCTTAGAAACAGTTGTGGTTGCAGCAAAGTGGTTGCTGAGCAACACACATACGTAAACAAAGTTGTATGTTTGTAGAGTAATTTACAACAGCTTAGAATGCAGCTCAACCAATCAGAATCAAGAACCAGAACTATCTGTTTTAAAATGTTATTTTAAAGCAGTAAGCCCCAAAGAAGCTGTGGTTTACAGTAAATTTATAACAGCTAAGGGGTGTTGTTAGATACGACGCAAAGTGGAGTGCCTAAAACCCTCTTAGCTGTTATAAATTCGCTTCACGGAGCTTATTGCTTTTATAAAACGGTTATTCCATGCAAAGATCTTGAGTTTTCTTTGAAGGGCGTGTCAGTGGCGACCTGACAAACTTAAATTTTTCGCCATAAAACAGGAAGTTATAATTCAGCCATACAATGTCCGATCTGCACCACAATTCACATGTTTGATAAGAGTCCTGACCTGAAGAGATCTACATGCCCATATTCAGTTATAGTCATAACGCCACCTACTGGTAACAGGAAGTGACATGTTTTACTCTGTAACAAACTCCTCATAGATATTTAATGACAACAACATTATATTTGGTAAGTCTAATCTATAGGCCTTTGCAATGTAAAATTACGAAGATCTTGCGTTTTTGTTGAAGGGCGTTTCCGTGATAGCCTGACAGTGACGGCCTGAAGTTAATTGTTTCACCATGGAAAAAGTTGTTGTAACACACGTATAATGTCCGATCTTCCTCGTTGAGAAGAGTCCTGGCCTGAACACATCTAAAGACCAATATTCTGTTAAAATCATAGCGCCACCTGCTGGCAACAGGAAATGACTTGTTTTACACTAATTTAAACATGCAACATCTGCTTTGCACCAAACTTCACATATTTGGTAAGAGTCCTGACCTGAAGATCTAAAGTCCAATATTCAGGTATAAGCATAGCGCCACCTGTTGGTGACATGTTGGTGATATGTCATGCTTTACTCTGACTCAAATATACCATTTTCAATCTGCATCAAACTTCATATGTTTGATAAAAGTCCTTTGATAAATCTACATGCCAATTTCCAGTTATAGTCATAGCGCTGCCAGCTGGCAGCAGCAAGTTTGGCACATATAATTGACTTTGACATATTCTTCCTATATTTACCACTTTTCATGCATATTGCTCACCATTTGCTATTTTCCTAAAGTCACCGGGTGACGGTTAGCACTGCATGCTTTACTAACAGTCCTACTCTGCTTGCTTCCTGTTGCTTACACACACTTGAACCTAAAATAATCATTCATAAAGATCGAAAAGGTTGAAGCGAATTACAAGGGTGTTCACAGTGGGCTGTGTTTACATTAATATTGCATAATAAAAGCATTCTTGTGCAACGACTCAGCCGAACGCAAAAGTGCTTTTCAGCGCTCTTTGTCGCAAGAATCGATTTATTGTCGAAGCCCTAGTTTTTACACTAAATTGTATAAAGAAAAAGACCAGGTCTTCAAAGTTCAAAATTCATTACCACAATACGTTATTTATAAAAACAACCCATCTTTTTTCTATTTTCATGTCATTGCTAACTGAGTGAGCACCCAAAACTTAGTATTACAAGCTAAACTTAATGTGTTCAGTCTAGTGCTAGTATTTAAAAAAAAGTTTTTAGACACATTTCTAACTCTTAGATGTCAAGTCTTAAAGTCTGTGCTGCACACTTGACGCCTTTCAGCAAAAAATGCCATTTTGAATCCAAAATATGTGGGTGGAGGCAGCTTTGATTTGATTTCAATTTGATTAATGCTTCAAAATTTGATTTAATGCTAAGTAATGGTAAATTTACAAGGATTGCATGCAAATGTCAGTCATGATGTTTTATTTTTCTGCATTCTTGAGTATAGCAGCGCTAGCAGAGGCGCTCAGAAACTCTGCGTCTGCCAGAAAACAGGCTCTGATTCATTAATACCATATAATCTTCCTTAAAATCATAATTTAAAAGTACACATTGACATGTAAGACTTGCATTTTTCTAATGTTACATTTACTGCCAAGTTCTCTGAATTTTGTGGTCATTTTGAGAGATCGTTCATACATTTTAATAATATATTAGTGCATTTACATATATTAAAATATGATCTAGTGGAAGATTGTATTGTTTAGATCATCCAGAGTTTTTCACTTTTCATGAGTTTGCAAGTATGTGATTTGTTTGCTAAATTCAGCATTTCTATGTCTTTTAAATTAGCTGAAAGCTCTGCAACATAAACCTTGTGGTAACATTTCAAATAATGTTGCAATATTGGCTGAAAAGCCTCCTCCGTAGAGTATTTTTGTCCTTGCCATAAACTGATCCATTAAACTGATTATAGTAATTCATCTAGTGACTATTCGGCTACACAAAGCGTGATTTGTTGCATCTTTGTTTAAAAGTACTCCTGGAGGAGAGAACGTAAGTGACAAACAAACATGATCTATCTAACAAGCACGTTATTTGTTACAACCAAGATTTTTCCCTAGGAGACGTCCTGGCAATCACAGGCTTTACCTAAACTGACAAGCACCCAGGAGTTATTTGAGGTCACACAATATTCTGAAGCACTCCTGTCCAAAATATACTTTTAGCTCACTCAGATTCTAGTGTTGACAAATCAAGAGAGACATCTCTATATCTCTATAGACCAAATGTATTTTTATTTATTTATTTTTTTTTTTTTAAGAGCAATGCAGTAACACCGGCTTTGTTCAAAAAAGCTGAGTTACCTTGCTGTCTGGCTATTGCATTCTCACTACAACTTGGATCAAAGGCATTATTTGAATCAAGTTTAGATTTAGACTAAATTGGATTATGTACTGTATTACACAACATTAAAGCTGCATAGTTATAATCCAGAAGTACTAGAGAAATATTGGCTTTAAAGAAAGTACATTGAGTTCTACAGTTGGGTGCAGTAAAGTTAAAAATGTTGGCAAGAGCTTCGAAGTACAGTGGCCAAAATATTGGACACTCCATTTCCAGTGGACTCAGAGCGTTGTCTCTTAGGAAATTGCACTGATTTTAATCTCAGACACAACCACAAAATAAAATATACAAACATTGCCTTCACTGTTGCTAGGAAATTCATTGCGCCGACCTGGAAGTTGAATTCCCAACTCGATCAGAAAATGCAACCCTCTGCAAAAATGCACTGGGTTAAGGAAACAGAATGATGAATTAAGGATGATTTTAATTGAATTTTGAATTTTAATAGATTTTTTTATTGCATTCTCCATTGATGCTATTTCTATAGTTTGTTTTAGTTGTTTTAGTTCAATTACCCCCCCACGCCTTTTAATTATTATTTTTTTTAAATATAAAAAAGTGAAATGCATTGGGTTAAGAAAACCGAATGATAAATTGATAATTATTTTAATTGAATTTTTAATTTTAATTGAATTTTGTCTCGCTTTCTCCTGTAGTGCCATTTATCATTTTCATGCAGCTTTTTGAGTTTATATCTAATGTTTGTAATTTAGTTTATTTCAGATTTATTTCAATTATCGAAAACCTTCCCCCCTACCCTTTGTAATTATTTAAATAAAACATGAAATGCATTGAGTTGAGTTTAGAATAATTTTAGAATAATTTGATTTAGCAATAATTTGATTTTTGCTTTTTCGTTTTAGTCCTTCAGTTGTTGTTGTTGTTGTTGTTGTTGTTGTTTCATATAAAGATTTAATTTATATTTTATTTCAATTACCTTTTTTGTTTTTACATAATATTCATTTTAAAAAAATCATTGGGTTAGGAAAGCAGAATGATAAATTTAGGGTGATTTTAATTTAATTTTCCGTTTTAAGTGCCGTTTTTCTTGCTTTTTTTTAAATTATTTAAATAAAACTTGAAATACTTTGGGTTAAGAAAACAGAATGATGAATTTAGAATCATTTGAAATAATTTGTAATTGTAATTGATTATTTTTCTTGTTTTTCATTTATAGGTCATTGTTGAGATATCTGTATTTACAAATTTCAAAATTTTGTTATTTATTTTATTTTATTTTATTTTATGTATTTTTAACCATTTTAGTACTGCAGCTTATTGCAATGTTTGCCAAGGCAACATTTCTAATTTTATTTTTTTTTTGATATAAAATGTATATTGTACTTAATTTCAGCTTTATTTCAATTAACAGTTTTTTTAAATAATATTTATTGCATTGGGTTAAGAAAGCAGAATTATCCATTTAGGATTATTTAAATTAAACTTTCACTTTTAATAGCATATTTCTTGCTTTTTTAATTATTTAAAAAAAATGAAATGCATTGGGTTAGAAGAAAATAGAATGATAAATTTAGGATGATTTAAGTTTAACTTTTAATTGCATATTTCTTGCTTTTTTAATTATTTAAATAAATCATGATTTTTTTTTTTTTTTTTGCTTTTTCTTTTTAATACCATTTATAGGTCATTGTTAAGATAAAAATGAAAATGTGCAATTCGTTTTTATTTTTAGCCTTTTTGGTACTTAAATGAAAATGTAATGTTGCTAACTGAAATATGCTTTATGTTTTTCATCAAGTATATATTAAAGTAAAAAAATGAATTTAGAATGATTTTAATGTAACTTTTCATTTTTATTTAATTACATTTTTTCTTGCTTACTCCCTTAATTCCATTTCTAAGTCATTGTTAAAATTTCTGTATTTGAAAAAATCAAAATACTTGGTTTTCTAATGAAAATGTGAGTTGATCAACAAAAAAAAAAAAAAAAACCATGATGCGGGGACATTATGAGTGGTTACCACGGTGTTACTATGTGGTTTCTAAAGTGCTTTTAGTATGTTGCTATGCAGTTGCCAGCGTTGTTCTGGATGTTTTCCAGATCCCACCCCTGTAATTTCCTGTGTTTCTAGATATGGCTCGGGTCCCTCCTTCACTGTAAGTTTTTCATCATTCATGTCTGTAGCGAAAACAGTGCTGAACAAGTTTTGCGCCAAAGTTTACTATTCCAGGTTAAGGAATTTAACAAAATTCCTCTCTACTCCAAGTTTTAAACTTGATGTATAACTTCGCTTGAGAAATAGATGCCTTATCAATCACCATTATCATTTTTTACACAGTGATTTAGTGTATTTTGTGGCCCAGTCAGGCTCGACGTACTTGCGCTCGAAATGCTAAATTGTCATAATGATTGGGAAACACAAACTAAACATTCAGATTTGGTTTATTTAGCAATTTTCACTTCATTAAAACAATACAGAACAATACATAAACAACTCTCGCACAACTGAATGATTGCAGGCAGGTGTTGGACACGAGAAATAATTTGGAGAAAGAAGAAAAATTCCCACACGCTGCCATAGCCCTCAGTAAATCTAGCGTGTTTTGGCCTTGCAACCTTTGTTACACAAATTTCTTTCACTTTGTTAAAACAAACAGCAGAAACATAAATGGGGTTCATTTGAGGCGTTTAAGTCTGTCGAATGTACAGTATTTAGCCGAATTAAATAATGAGAGGCCACGTTTGGCATTGAGGGCGTGTGGCGCATCTGAATTCAAAGACTGAATATTAAGTCAATGTGAAATCATAATGTAAACGAAGGCGATGTGACTGTGCGCTACATCAGAAATGTGTGCGTAACCTGAGAGAGGTGTTTGGTTTTTCTCTGTTGCCAGACGCACCGGGCTGCTGAGCTGCATTAGCCAGTGTTGTGAAATGACACCTCTGCACGTCTCTTTGTAGGCGTCAGAGAGTCAGTCATGAGATGCCGTGGAGACGCTGAACAGCACGTCTGTGTGCGGCTGCCAGAGGAGTCTGCCATCTTTTGCTCTTATTTTTCTCAGATTTTCACTGGGATCTCTGGTGTGTCGTTTATTGGGCGCTCCTGAGCCTATTAAACGACACACCAGAGAGCCCACCGAATATTGTGGGTTTTCTGAGTCACACATTTGTTGCTTGGTCTCACTGTTAGTTAGTTTCTCTCGTTCATTCAGGATTCTGACCTTCATGCTGCAAAAATTATTTTTTAGGATAACTAAAATAAATAAATAAAAATAAATCAAGCAAGCAAGCTATATAAAATGTATCTAATTCAACTAAAAAATTCAATTAAAAAATAAAAGTAAAAAATAAATAACTAAACTTTATATATATATATATATACGTATATATATATATATATATATATATATATATATATATATATATATATATATATATATATATATATATATATATATATATATATATATACGTATATATATATATATATACGTATATATATATATATATATATATATATATATATATACGTATATATATATATATATATAAAAAAAAGTTAAAACTTTGGTATTATTTTTTTAGTATTATTTTAAGTATATATATATATATATATATATATATATAATCTCCTTAAAATAATAAATACTGCTCCTCTGTATTTCAATAGCTTATACACATTTTAAAGTTGTTGTTTTTTTCTTTTTCATGTATTACATTTTTTTTCTATGTATGTCGGTGTGTGTACATTTTGTTTTCATTTTTATTTGTTTTTTTTTTTTTTTTTTTTACTTTTAGTCATTTTATTGCTTTAACTTATATGAAATATAAGTTTAATGTAATTATTTTGGTTTTTGGTTATATATATATATATATATATATATATATATATTTCAAAAAAATAAATAAAAATATATATATATTTTTTTCTATATGTATGTAGGTGTGTGTACTTTTTGTTTTCACTTTTATTTTTAATTTTAGATTAATTAATTTAATTTATTATTTTTTTTTTTACTTGCTCATTTTTTTGCATTAACTATATGAAATGTATTTTATTTAATTATTATTTTATTTTTTTACTTTTAAGTTTTTGTTTATATATATATATATATATATATAAGTTAAAACTTTATTGTTATTATCATATCATATACTTTATAATAATAAAGATAAAGTTTTAACTTTACTGTGTGTACTTTTTGTTTTCACTTTTATTTTTAATTTTGGATTCTTTAAACCTTTCATTTATTTTTATTTTTAGTCATTTTATTGTTTAACTTATTGCCTTACATTATTTGCGAAGGCAAATTTATTTCAGTTATCGTGAACAATTTCTTTCTTTCTTTCTTTTGGCTGTTGTGCTCTATTAAGTGAAATGGCAACACTTTACAACAAGGTTCTATTAGTTAATGTTTGTTAATGTATTAACTAACATGAACAAATAATGAATCATACATTTATTACACTATTTATTAATCTTTGTTAATGTTAGTTAATAAAAATACGGTCGTTCATTGTTAGTTCATATTAGTGCATTGACTAATGTTAACAAACACAACTTTTAACTTGTGATTTTAATAATGTGATAGTAAATGCTGAAATTAACATTGATTAAGATTAATAAATGCTGTAGAAGTGTTGTTCGTTCCTAGTTCATGTTAACTAATAAACCTTAAAACGTGTTACCAGTAAAATTGTATTTAATGCACGTAAATTTAAAGGTGTTACTAAACCGTAGCACGAAATGAAATATTTCTATCGCTATGTAATGTCTGTTTGAGTACCGTTGTTTATACACAGGGCTTGACAACCATGGCTAATGAAACCTGAACTAAACTAACCTCTAGCTAGCATTAGCCAACAGAGTCCTCAGCTTCAGCGTAGACACTAAATGAGTGTTGATTTCTCCCCTCAAGCATTGATGGGAGCTCTTCGAGCCCTGTTTTCAGGTCAGGGATTTGTAACAAGAGGAGACAGGAGTAAACCGGCTGCTTTTGTACCTGCAGTAAAACCATAAAGAAGTCAGGAAGTCTTATAGAGGAAGAACCTGCGATAGTGACTTTTAAAACAATAGGGATTTGAAATCCAATCCGAGGGCAATTTACAGCATCTCTCTTGACTGGAAAGTTCAGTCTCCAGGGAAATGGATTGCCGTTAGATCATTGTAAAAGCTGACATCCCATCAGCGCTGCGAGGCTAGCTAGTCAAAGCCCACCGCTGCTAGTCTGTTTTCATTGGCAACTACTGACGGCCTGTTTAACTAGGACTGCGGTCCAACATGTGAAATTAAGAAAGCCTCTACACACACATTCATGGTAATAGGACTGTACAAGCAGAGATGTTACATTTTCCAAACGAAAATGAGCAAGAATTCGTAGAATGCCGAAAGAAACCGGCCTTTCCCACAGAACAACTGCACATTATCCATCAGAGGAGCCTTGGTTTAATAGAGGGTCACTAAGAATTTATTTTTTTTTTTTTAAAGAAATTAATACTTTTATTCTGCAAGAATCCATTCAGTTAATTACCAGTGACAATAAAGACATTTATAATGTTACAAAAAAATTTAATTTCATATAAATGTTGTTATTTTGAACTTTCCATGCATCAAAGAATCCTGAAAAAAAATGGTTTTCACAAAAATATTAATCAGCATTTTAGAGTGTTTTCTGAAGACTGCAGTAATGATGCAGAAAATTCAGCTTTGCATTACAAGAGTAAATTACATTTTAAGGTATTTCATTTAGAAAATATTTTTAAATTTCAGCTGTCAAACGATTAATCGCAATTAATTGCATACAAAATAAAAGTTTGAGTTTGCCTAATATATGTGTTTGTATTGTGTGTGATCTTTATGTATATGTAAATACAAACACATTCATGTATATATTTACTAGGGCTGCAACGATTAATCGCACAATGTCGTGAGGCGCGTTTAGTCAATGAAGCCGGTACTTTGATTAGTAGTAAAGCTCCATCACGTGCGTTCAGCTGGAGTGGCAAGTAATACACAGAGCCTTACATCACTGACAAGCTATAGTTCTAATATTTACATATGGGTAAAAATGGGTAAGAAACATTTACAAGTATAAGTATTTATTATAATTTTTTATATAATTTACGTTATATATAAACACACATATTTTGTATATAAATAACATATTTCTCTTAAATACATACATTCACTTGTGCATTTATATATACATAATAATTACACACAGTACACACATATATATTAGGTAAACTCAAACTTTTATTTTGTATGTAATTAATTGCAGTTAATCGTTTGACAGCCCTATCGTTGTTTTAAAATGTAATAATAATAATCCACAATATTCCTGTTATTTTTTTATATTTTTAAATTAATTAATTAGTTATTTTTTATTTATTTTTATTTATAGTACAATATTTATTTATTTATTTATTTATTTATTTTGAATCAAGTATTTTTTTATTAATTAATTAGTTAAATTTAATTTGTATTTCTTTATTTATTTTGATCAAGTAGATTTTATTTTAATTAATTAATTAATTAATTATTTTTTTTTAATCAAGTAGATGCAGCCTTGGTGAGAATAAAAGATTAAAAAAAACAGATTGGGCTGAAAATGTAATTTATTCTTCCTATTGTTCTGTGCAACTTGTCATATTGTCATCCTCTTTTTATACTGTCTGTAAAAGCCAAGATAATTTTTTTCAAGGATCTTTAGACTATTTTTCATACCAAATTTCAGTCTGTCTACCATGCAAAGCCATTATAGCTTTGCATTACAGGAATAAAATACATTTTAAGGTATATTCATATAGAAAATAGTTCTTTTAAATTGTAATATTATTCCACAATATTCCTGTCATCAAGTAGATGCAGCCTTGGTGTGCACAAGAGATATAAAGAAACAAACTGGGCTGAAAATATCATTTCTTTCATTATTTACATATCCTCTTGTTATTCTGTGCAACTTGTTATATTGTCATCCTCTTTTTATACTGTCTGTGAAAGCCGAGGTAATTTTTTTTTCCAGGGATCCTCAGACTATTTTTCATACCAAATTTTAGTCTGTCCGCCATGCAAAGCTATCATTACAGGAATAAATTACATTTGAAGGTATGATCATATAGAAAATAGTTATTTTAAACTTTAACGATATTCCACAATATTCCTGTTATTTTTTAAATTAATTAATTAGTTCATTTTTATTTTTATAAATTAATTAATTTATTTATTTTGATCAAGTAGATTTAATTTTATTTTTTAAATCAAGTTCATGCAGCTTTGGCGTGCATAAGAGATTTAAAGAAACAGTCTGCCCGCCCTGAAAAGCTAACATATGGTCTCAGCAGATTTTTAATACAGTTTGCAAATTATATGAACAAATTTTATGGTGATTTCTGGTCATTTTTGAAGAAAACTAGTTGTCATCCACTACAAATCTTGCCACTGCAGCACTGGAATTATATCAATCTTGGCATGTCATTTTTAAGTCTTACGTTAATGCAATGCAAGTCTCTTTTGTCTTATTGCTTAATTACACTCTTGGTTGCTTTGGGATCAGACACATGGGAGGTTGTGTTTGGTAAATGTGATTAGGGCTGTAGCTATCAATTATTCCAGTAATCGGATAAGAAGTCATTTTTCTTTAAAAGCAATACTAAATATACAAGAGAAAATAAGGCAGTCTTTTTAAAATAAACAACTAATTTGTTTCCTTTTTAGAAAAAGTAATATTTTTATTGCTAAAATTGCATAACCAAGCATTTTTTTCATCTTTTTCTAAAGTAATGTGAAATTGTTTTGCATTTTTATTAATTTATGTATGTGTGTATGTGTATATATATATATATATATATATATATATTTATAATAACTAAAAATACAAAAACCAATTACTTTAGAAAAAGGTAAACTTTACAACCTAAAACGAATGCATAAATCTAGGAAATTGAGGCATTTAGATGTAGGCCTACTTATCCACTATTTAATTCAGCTCAGAGGGACATTTAAATTGCAGTTACAAATGCATCAATATTATTTTGTTATTTTAGACAAAACACTAAATAATGATATTTACGTATATTTTTAAAATGAAAAGACCTTTAAGGGGTCATCGGATGCCTATTTTCCACAAGTTGACATGATTCCTTAGGGTCTTAATGAAAAGTCTATAATATACTTTGGTTAAAAATTCTCAATGGTTGTGTAAAACAACATCCTTTTTACCTTGTCAAAATAAGCTCTGCAAAAATCATCCCATTCTGAGAGATTGTTCCTTTAAATGCAAATGAGCTCTGCTCGCCCCGCCCCTCTCTTCTCTCTGGAGTGCCCAGCTGCTCTGAGAGATTGTTTACTTCAGCCGCATTTAGCGCGTTTAGCCGCCAAATTTGCTAACTAGCACATTATTAGGAAAGGTGATTGCGGAGATTCATAAATAAACCCTCATACTCACTTCTGCTGTAGGTGAAGCTGGATCACAAATGATTTGCTCGAACATATATATGTAGATCGGGAGGCGCATTCCCTTCACAAACAAATGTAATCCAGTGCATCTCAGATGTTGGGAGTAAATGACGAAATACTCATTATTACATCCAGCAACACAACACCTCAATCGCTCAATCCGAGATATTCTTGTCTAATTTACGTCCCTGCTCTGGCATCAAAACAATGGAGGTCTGACTGTGACAGCTGATCTGAGGTAAGACGCTCATGTCAATCAACTATTGTGAGATCGGCCTCTGAGAATGGCTCGATTTGAAAAAGGGGATTAATGTTCAAACAACATGTGAACTCTGCATCCGATGACCCCTTTAAATGTGATATCAATACTGCCAGTAGGTGTCAGCAAGTCACTGTTAAGTAAGTGAGTCATTGCGATTGAACCGAATAATTTAACGGATGATTCAAGAACAAAACACCATCATTTGCTCAAAGATGCAAAACAGTGCTGTGGCTGTGTTTGGAATGGTTATTTGTTGGCAAAATAGAGTAAAAACAGGCAATATGCTGTCTAAAATGTAAGTCTCTTAATATTAACTTCTTGTTTATTGATGAACTGTTGCATAAAATCAGTATCACATTTGTAATCATGCGAAGAGGCACTCTTCGTTTGATATTGACTGACTTTCAAACTTTCTGTGTGTCACAGAGAGAGAATGAGACAATCAACATAAATGGCACTTAGTCTTTCACAAAACATCGCTAACTTAGGGACATCATAACTAACCACCACTGATTTACGGTCTTAAATATGTCCGTGGGGAAACACAGTGTTCCGTGTGTACTTACAGTAAATGGACTAAACGAAGCCGATGATTTTTTGTATTCGAGTTACTCGAGAAATCGTTTCAGCCCTAAATGTGATCTTCAATTGATTTGACACCAAATAAAAAGGCGGTCAGAGCTAGACGTGAGTATATTTTGCTCTAGAAATTGTATCAACACAAAGGAGAGTTTGAGTGGGTAAAGAAATCAAGCAGAAGTATTCTGGATCGCTGGGAGCCCAGCTAATGTTCAAGGTCAGTGTGCAGCCGCTGTCCAAGAGGGATTTACTGGTGGGAAGACTGAAGGAGCTCAATAGATAGGTGGACGACCAAACATAAATAATACTGCAGAATGAATGGGTGTTTTTCTTCTGAAAATATGTTCGTCCAGCAATAACATTTGCAATTGAGAGCGATCAGATTTTTCAGGACAAAACTGGAGAAACTTGAGATGCAAGTAGAGGGCATCATTAAACAGCTTAAAATCCATTCAAACAGAGGATGTTAACTATAGTGATGACGAGATGAACATTCTAAACATTTAAAAAAAAGATTTAGAATTTAGAAAAAGACTAATTTAGAATTTAGAAAATGAAAAAGTCGTAACTATAGCGATAGCAGTCAGGATCTACTTTAAAAAGCTCAAGCATTTAAAGTGGCAGACAAAACTGCAGCTCATACTTATAATAAACAAAATGTCATTGTCTGGTGTGGGCGCTAATATGGTTATCTTTATAGTTATTGTTCTTGCTGTGAACAGGCCATTAGTATTAATCAGCTGGAAAATTTGTTCTGAAAGTGATTCCAACGGCATTGATCCTCTGTCTTTATCATTATAATTGTAGTGTGGTCCTTGGTGTGAACAGGTTTAAAGGGATAGTTCACCCAAAATGGAAATTCTGTTATTGTTTATTCGTTCTCAAGTTGTTTCTGACTTGTATGAGTTTCTGTCTTTGGTCGAAGACAAAAGAAGACATTTTGAAGAATGTTGATAACCAAGCAGTTGACGGTAGCCATTGATTTTTTTTTTTTTTTTTGTTATTGTTGTTGTTGTTCTTGTCAACAGAAGACAACAACTGCCTGGTCATTCAGATTCATGCATCTATAACATCAGAAAAACCAACTTCAATGCAAAATGCATTCTCCCATTTAAAGGAGAAATTCACTTCCAAAACAAAAAATCAAAGATAATTTACTCACCCCATTGTCATCCAAGATGTTCATGTCTTTCTTTCTTCATTTGTAGAGAAATTGTGTTTTGAAACAAACATTTCAGAATTTTTCTTCATACAGTGGACTTTAATGGTGCTTGCGAGTTTGAACTTCCAAATGCAGTTTCAATGCAGCTTCAAAGGTCTCAACAATCCCAGCTGAGGAAAAAGGGTCTTATCTAGCAAAAAAAAATAAATAAATAAATGGAAAAAATAATTGATATGCTTTTTAACCTCAAATGCTCATCTTGTCTAGGTCTGTGTGAATCTTGGTCAATACAGTTAGGGTATGTCGAAAAACTCCCATCTCATTTTCTCCTCTAACTTCAAAATCGCCCTACATTGTTGCAGAAGTACCAATCCGATGTTTACAAAGTGAACGTGCAAGGAGGGTCAAACACCCTTTATGAAAAAAGGTAAAACAGTGATGTAGGAAGATTTTGAAGTTGGAGGAGAAAATGAGATGGGCGTTTTTAGACATACCCTAACTGTATTGACCCGGAATGCACAGAGTTCACACAGAGCTAGACAAGATGAGCGTTTGAGGTTAAAAAGTATATAAATTGTAAATATTTTTAGAAATCAACCAATCATTTTGCTACATAAGACCCTTCTTCCTCGTCTGGGATTGTTTAGAGCCTTTTGAAGCTGCATTTAAACTACATTTTGGAAGTTCAAACTTGCGGGCACCACTGAAGTCCACTATATGGAGAAAATTCCTGAAATGTTTTCGTCAAATTTCTTTATGACTGAAGAGAGAAAGACATGAACATCTTGGATGACAATGGGGTTACATGTAAATTTTTGTTCTGCAAGTGAACTTTTCCTTTAAACTGGGATTCAAGAAAATATTTTAGCATAAAAAGTAGTACACCTCAGTAAATGTTGGTGTCTTTGTGTCTTGCAGTCCTCAAGAACAACCCGTTCAGATGAGGAGAGGGACACCGGTTGGGATGCCTGGGGCACGTGGAGTGACTGTTCTCGTACCTGTGGAGGCGGAGCCTCATATTCTCTGCGCAGGTGTCTCAATGGCGGGTGAGCAATCGCACATACATACATTCATATCTTCACCACATCTCCAACACTAACCTTTCCTTTAAGGCCACTGTGTGTAATCTTGAAGTATCAGTTTAAAAATCGTTCTGATGGTTCTGATAGCAAAGAGCCTGCGTTTCTTTCTTACACTTTCTTCAAACGTGTCTTCCAGGAGTATGTTTGGTAAGTGAATATGAAATTTTGTAAAAACGGCGAATTGCTCTACGAAAGCAACAAATGCATATGTACAGCTGTCCACTGTAATTAAGGCAGTGTTATATTGCAACAGTAAATGTAGGGGGCTCCAAAGTTGCACAAAACTACATCCAGCTGCTATTATGCCTTTTCACTTTTTTAACATTAGTTAGTATGTACTGTTGCTGTTTGAGCATAAAAAAGATCTGCAGGGTTACAGAGCTCAAAGTCCACTTCTCTTTAGCAGAAAAACACTTTTCAAGAATCGCAACAAATAGCTTGTTCTGACTACAGCGTGGATACTCCAGGTATTGTGACATCACAAAGTCACTTATTTAAATAAATTCCACCCACAGAATATACAAAAAAGCAGGTGAGCTGCTTTAGTAGTGTGTTTTTGCCATGTCGTGGTTATGGTAAAGGTTGTGACATTTCTGGAACATGCTCTAAGCTGTTCACCAATCACAACGCATAGGGCCAGCTAACCAATCGAAACACATCATCGAAACAGCAACCAAAAAGCATGCTTGAGACGACTGGGAAGAAAGGCACTGCAATAATGTAAAATATGTGAAAAATAACATGTTTTTGGAACAATCAAACATGAGAATCTCCAAGGGCGTAAATTTCATCTAACAGTAGGAGGGGGGGACAATAAACATAAAATTTCTCAAGAGCAGTTTTGAATGGGACACAAATAAAACAGCCAAAATAGTACTTGTAAGGACAGATATGTGCACACAGATTGTGTACATAGCATGGAGACCGTCTTTAAATATGAGTTCAGTTCATATGTTCACCACACTGTCATATTATAATTATTTAATTATTTTGCGTCCTCCACATAGCATTTTAGGTTTTGTCTGGAACTGAGGACGTCTCTTATTTAGATATTAAACTGCAGGCCCACTGATCTGCCACTTAAAGTCATACTGAGCAAAACCCAACACATTGGTAGGTCTACAATATTAGCCTAATATCAGTTCATACACAGGCTTATCGCCATGTTAGTTGTAGTGGGTGACAAGCTATGGTATTATACAAGCTAAGCTTGGTAACTTTATAATCACAAAACAATACATCGGATATCATTTTTTATCATGACTAATTTATTAATGATCCAGCATCATCTGTATTAAAGAGAAAGAATCACTTCACCCGATTTTATAAGTGAATAAATTCACTTTAAATGGCATTTTTGCTTTTATATTGTTCTACTACTTACACAATTATTTTAAGTATATTTCCATTATTTTATTTACAATACACAGAGTTGCTTGTAATTATTATTTTTAGGGGGGACAACCCTCAGATAAAAAAAAATAACCCTGTTAAAACCATATACAGTTTAAAAAATAAATAAATAAATAAATAAATAAATTAATAAAAAATTAAAAAAAAATATATATATATAACAACTAAAACAACTATAAATTACCCTATAAACTAGAGTGAAAAGTTAATTACTTTTAATTTGTTAATTTTTGACAATAAATTTCCTGTTGAATTAATTTAGCTTTAGAGTAGAGTTAAACTTCATTTGTAAGTTCTTGCTAAAGTTTACTAAAGTGTTATGTGACGTCATATTATTACATTTTATTCAAATTAAATTTATTTCTTATTTTTGTTATCAGCAAGGCATTAGGGTGTTTTATTTTTATTGAGTGAATATTTATTGCAGTGTCATGTGTGTTACTCTGATAGTGAAAAACAAGTTTATTTTTACAGAAAAAAAAACATAAAATTAAATTCATATATGATGAAAAACTATAAATGGCCAATCATTGCTTTTTATAATTTTTAATAACTATGAACTGCCATATAACTTACCGTAGAAAAACATTAAAAATCCCAATTTGTTGAGTCAACTTAAAAAACTTTATTTTGACATGAAATTGCTTGTTGAATCAACTTACGTTGAGCAAAGTCAACCTTAAGAAAGGTTTTTCCACTGTTTTGTTAGATTTTATTTTGTTAATGTTTATTGGAGTGTCATGTCTGTTATCCTGATAGTGTTTTGTGTGTTTGACCTTGTGCACCATTGTTGTAGTTCATAGACAGGCCACTTATGATGTAAGTGATATTCATCATGTAGTTTTACCTTGTGTATTATGGTGGTTATCGGTACATTTTAAAATAAACAGCCAAATTTGATAGTTCAAGTGCAGTGCTATATTGACATATCAACTGATGCACTATACAGTTAAAAGATGTATAATAAACTGGCAGTTTGTCATTCCAGAATACATGAAACAACAACATCATCGTGTTATTTACGCTGAATCTGTGATGTAACAGGTTATTTTTTTGCATTGTACAGGTGCCGCAAAAAGTATTTTGACGTTTCAGTTCACTTTAAATTCATTGAATTTTATTGCATTATATGAAAGCAAATAGCTTCCACAAACAAATGTTGCTTTTATGAGAACTAAATTGACTTTCCTGTTTGGAGACAGATGTCTTTTGGCTAAGTTATTTGTTATCTGTCTTCACAGACACGAGCATAGTGAAGATCCTGTCAAATATCTATATTTGTCATATTGTACTCCATATGACAGCGCCACAGTTGATTTCAGTCATCAACAGCAGATATCTGTCATTGTGATGTCAGGTCGCTCGTGGTTATGGCTGACCTCAGAGAGGACCGAGAAGTGCTTCATTTCCAGAAAGAATGGAAAACATGACATAGACTTTGGATTGAACAGTCTGTCTTTCTCCCTCCTTCTAATTCCACTTCTATTTCTGTCTTACTTTCTCCTCCTAAAAGGAAAAAAAAGGTTTTGTTGCTCAAGTAATAATGTTAGTACACATACCATTAATTATGCATGTACATAATTTACATGATTTAGAATATATTATAGCGAAGTTGTTGTCATTAAAATGAAGCCAAGAGAATTGAATCATTCATGGATACAGCAAAATCTGTTTTCTGGGTATAATATTAGACTTGAAATGCTAATTGGCTTGTTTTGTTTATAGCCAACTTTTGTTTCTTGAACATTAAAATGTAAACTTTGCTGACTAAAAAGTAAAGTTTGCTAACTTCATAATTATAAACTTCATTAGACATTCGTTTAATGTTAAATACTTTGTCTTCCCAGCATACACTACCAGTCAAAAGTTTTTGAACAGTAGGATTTTTAATGTTTTTTAAAGGAGTCTCTTCTGCTCACAAGCCTGCATTTATTTGATCCTAAATACAGCAAATACAGTAAAAATTCAGAAATATTTTTACTGTTTAAAATAAGTGTTTTCTATTTGAATGTATTTTAAAATTTAATTTATTCCTGTGATTTCAAAGCTGAATTTTTAGCATCATTACTCCAGTCACATAATCCTTCAGAAATAGAAAATTTTCAGATTTATTTGAGTAGAAAGTTCAGAAGAACAGCATTTATCTGAAATAGAAATATTTTGCAACATTATAAATGTCTTTATCATCACTTTTGATGAATTTAAAGCATCCTTGCTGAATAAAAGAATTAATTTCTATCATTTCTTTTCCTAAATGTACTCAGCTGTTTTAAATATTGATAGTAATAATAATAATAATAATCAGCAAATCATCATATTATAAGGGTTTCTGAAGGATCATGTGACACTGAAGACTGGAGTAATGATGCTGAAAATTCAGCTTTACATCACAGGAATCAATTAAATTTTAAAATGTATTCAAATAGAATGCAGTTATTTTAAATGGTAAAAATATTTCAAAATGTTTTACTGTTTTTGCTGTACTTTGGATCAAATAAACAGACTTGGTAAGCAGAAGAGACTTTAAAAAAAAAAAAACATTAACAGTTCTTTCTGATTCTCAAATCTGATTGGTTGAGAGGAGTGCGATATTCTAGTAACATCAGAACTCAAACCGTTTTATCACATTTCATCATTTTTTATCACTTACCATTTTGATATTTCAATGAAATGCTTTTTTTGCAAGCTACACATATCTCAATCACTAATATTTCATAATAGTAGATGTTTTGCTGGCGACTTTTTTTTTCCAGTACTCCTAAAAATGTGAAATGGTCTTGACACCACAGCTCAGTCTAGTTATTAGCGAAAGGTTTGGTACTGAGTTCCATTAGCCAGTCAACACTGCCATGATGTTGTTTTTCTACTGCTCTGGAGTAATTAGTCACATGCTATTTACGACTCCAAACCTAAAGGAGGAATTATGTACTTTAAGCTGACTAACTGCCATTGAAATGAATGGGAATGCTAACAGATGGCTCTCTCCAGGTGTATCGGACCTCGTTGAAACAAACAGAGCAAAGTTTTGATAGCGCAACACTGGAAATCACCCAATGCATGGCTTATTTAAAGTTGTTTCTGCACATTAATACTGGAATAGATCTGTTTTTTATTGTGTTGGACACAGTTGTATTTTTGTTGCTCGCTGCCCATTACTTCATTGCTGGAGGGTAGATGCCAAAAGCGAAAGCTAAAGCACATAGTAAATGGACGTCATGAGCCATTCAAGCCGCGTTACTCATTTAAAGCTAATTGACCGGTTAGATCCGACTGAAAACAAGAGAAAGGGTCAATTATGCCTGGGTTCAGGTCTCATTAGAAATGCTTCAGCTGACCCTCAACGTAAAATTGCTCTCAATGATTTGCAATTAAATGCTTCCTGTGTGAATATTTTTTTTGTTTTGTTTTGTTTTTGAACTCTTATGCTCTCCAAGACTGAATTTATTTGATTAAAAATACAGTAAAAACTGTAATATTATTACAATTTCAAATAACTGTTTTCCATTTGAATATATTTTAAAATGTAATTTATTCCTGTGATGCAAAGCTGAATTTTCAGCATCATTACTCCAGTTTTCCGTGTCACATGATCCTTTAGAAATCATTCTAATATGCTGCTTTGCTGCTCATGAAACATTTCTTACTATCAATGTTAAAAACAATGTTTTTAAAGTCAAGCTTTTTTTTTCTCGTCTTCTGAACCCCTTCGTTTCTTGTAGTAACTCTTTGATTTATATGGTTCCTGAGTAGTTGTGACACATGGTTTGGGGATTCATACAAATAAAAATCTTTTTTTTCCAAAATCAATAGCCATTTTGAAATTTGATGCCGTTTCATCCACAGAAGAATGTCTAGCACAGATACAGTTTTTGCGATATTAAACAGACCATCATGAGTTTGCTGTGTGCTACTGGAATAACCTCAGCTCTCTTCCTCCTTTTGTTTATTGTCAGTAGAACTTTAGAAGAGCTGGTGCGGCGGGCCAGCTTGTGTTGTGATTGCGTTCTGCTGATTACAGGAAGATCTGGAAGTGATTCCACAGCTGATTATGTGGTCAGCGAACAAAGACGCTCTTTCTGAATCGTAGCGTCCGAGCAATATCGCTTGCACACAGGCCAGAGCACCTGTTAAAGAGCATTGGAGTAGAAATAACAGACATCGATGGTTTGGAGTGGAGACAGGCCAGGCTGTAGTTGACCAGAAAGAGAAGACTGACCATAGAAAAAGACAGTTTAACCAAACAACGCTATTCGAAACAGAAGGAAAAACCATGTGTTACGATCCAGGGGGTGAAACCTTTTTGAATTTGAAGATCAGGGTAAATTTAACTTATTTTGTCTTCTTGGAAACATGTAAGTATCTTCTGTAGCTTCTGAAGGGCAGTACTAAATGAAAAAAAATATGATATTTAGGCAAAATAGGAAAAATGTACACATCTTCATTCTGTTCAAAAGTTTTCACCCCCTGGCTCTTAATGCATGTTTTTTCCTTCTGAAGCATCAGTGAGTGTTTGAACCTTCTGTGATAGTCGCATATGAGTCTCTCAGTTGTCCTCAGTGTGAAAAGATGGATCTCAAAATCATACAGTCATTGTTGGAAAGGGTTCAAATACACAAAAATGCTGAAAAACCAAAGAATTTGTGGGAACTGAAGGATTTTTTCTGAAGAACAGCAGGCAGTTTAGCTGTTCAGGACAAACAAGGGACTCATGAACAACTATCACTAAACAAAAAAATAAACACAGCTGTGGATCATTCAGGTAACAACACAGTATTAAGAATCAATGGGATGTAAACTTTTGAACGGGGTCATTAAACAATTAATTTCTCTTGTGGACTATATGGAAACATCTTTTATGTGAAATATCTTATTCAGGTCAATACTTAAAAAAAATTACAAGCATTTTGTATGATCCCTGTCATTTTGGTAAAATTAACATTTTGCATATTCTGAAAGGGGGATGTAAACTTTTGACCTCAACTGTACTTTAAATTTTTTTTTTTTTTAATATTTAATTTCAGGTTTTATTTGTTTGTTTTATTTCAAGTAAGATTGTTTATGCTTTTAGATTTATTTTTTATGATTATTTATATTTTTTCAAAATTACAGTTTTTAATGTATTTTTGACCAAATAATTGCAAAATACAAACTTGCAAAATAATTTTTTTTCCCACTATGATAACTGGGTAACTCTTGCTGAATTAAATATGCAGTAAATGTAGAATAAATATAGCAATGTAGAATAATCTCTTATTTTAAAAAACATAAATAAATAGTGTGCAATATGCAGTGCACACTGCACACTGTGAAATATCTTATTCCGGTCAATACTTAAAAAAATTACAAGCATTTTGTATGATCCCTCTTATTTTGGTAAAATTAACATTTTGCATATTCTGAAAGGGGGATGTAAACTTTTGGCCTCAACTGTACTTTAAATAATTTTTTTTACCATTTTTAATTCAAGGTTTTATTTGTTTGTTTTATTTCAAGTAAGATTGTTTATGCTTTTAGATTTATTTTTTATGATTATTTATATTTTTTCAAAATTACAGTTTTTAATGTATTTTTGACCAAATAATTGCAAAATACAAACTTGCAAAATACATTTTTTCCCACTATGATAACTGGGTAACTCTTGCTGAATTAAATATGCAGCAAATGTAGAATAAATATAGCAATGTAGAATAATCTCTTATTTTAAAAAAACATAAATAAATAGTGTGCAATATGCAGTGCACACTGCAGTAAAGCTAGAATTTCATTCTAAATCGTTTCGCTGAAGGGCAGGATGATTGCAGAGAAAGATTGGGATCTTAATAACAGTCTGGTTGCATCTTCCTCCCATCCTTCAGAAGTCTTGTGATGTGAACCTTTTCTGTTTAGGGTGACTGCTGCTCTTCTGAACGGAATTAATAAGATGAAATATGATAGGCTAATGTTTTTAGGCTGAGGTAATAGAACATTTAGAAAGTCAATATCCTGTTGTCCTTATTTCTGGTTTTCTCTCTTATTTCTGTCTTTAAACATCCTCTTTTCAAAACACATTGCTGCATATTTCATACAGCTGTGGATGGATTAATGTTTTTTGGAGAAAATCACAAATGGCAAATCATTTCCTGTTTACTTTATTATTATTTTTTACTGCACTTATACAAGATTGACAGTGTTGTTGTTATTACCTGACTGTCAGTGTGAGTACAAAACATCCCACAATTGAAAATAATGCTTGGTGTCAAGGGAATGTATTTTTCAGTATAGCATGCATGCATTTCATGTTTTCAAGAAGCACACAACAGACAAAGAATGTTTTAAGTGAGCTGTTTAAATAGAGAATAATCAAGAGCAGGTCTGAAAATCATTACTGTGGGGATAAATAGTAGGATATTTATTCCCCCTGATAGTGTACTGTAATATTGAGACAAAAGATGGAGGGGATGTGTTTAAAAAAAAGAACAATGACTTTGTAACATATCTGATTTTGTTGTTTTGTGTTCGTTCCACAGGAACTGTGAGGGCAGAAACATCCGCTACAGAACATGCAGCAACACAGTAAGTCAATGTTATAAAGCCCACCAGCAATCTGTGTCTGCACATGCAGATTTACACAGAATTTGAGTGCTTGTCTTTCATAAAAGTATACAGGTCCCTCACCTTGCATGTTCGTTTGTTACATATTTGGACTAATTTGGACATTCATCCTGTTACCAGTAAGAGCATAGCACTCACAGCTTAGTTTAACATGTTTACCTTAGTAGAATACCAAAGTTTTTTTTTAATAAGCACAACAAAAGTCTGTGGATCCCAGGTTGCTCCAGAGGAAGTTAACCTGTAAATATATCAATAAGTACTTAAAAAAACATCTTGGTCACACCTTAGTTTAGGGAGCAATTCTCACTGTTAACTAACTATTAACTAAGACTTTTGCCTCAGTGAACTCCTAATTTGCTGCTTATTAATAGCTAGTAAAGTAGTTGCTGAGTTTAGATATGGAGTAGGATATGTGCTTTAAAAGTACTAATAAACAGCCAATATGCTAGTAATTTGCATGCTATTGAATAACTAGTTAATAGTGAGAATTGGTCCCTAAACTAAAGTGTTAAAGATTTTACTTTTTACTCCATATTGCATACTGTGCAGTGTTTTTTAAACTATTTTTCAATATAGAATACAAAATACAGTACCCTACATAGGGTGTCATACGCAGTTTTAGTGTAATACTGTGCAGTTTTGAAGTAAGTGATTTATTGGTGCACCGTGTGAAATATATCAACAGAAACATTTCAAAGGGTACAGAACCCCTAAGGGGATATAGTGATAGAAAAAATGAGATAGAAGGAAAATTTGTATTTCAATGCTTTTGTGTCTGCTTGCAAAAATTAGTGTTCTCACAAAAATTATTGTATCCTCACAAGAAACTTTCTGTTCCCCCAAGAAATATTGCATTTTCTTGCAAAAACACTGCATTCCCTGAAGAATGTTTTGTTCTTTTGCAAAGCATTTTCTCGCAAAATATTTGCATTTTCTCTCATTTGAAAAAAATCTTGCAAATTGATTGCATTCTTGCAATACATGTGCATTTGCGTTACCCTGAGAAACATTCACAGTGTCACATTCCCTGAAGGAACTTTTTATTCTCTCACAAAACATTAGCATTTTCTCGCAAAATATTTGCATTTTGTCTCAAAACATTTGCAAAAATCTTACCAAGATCTTGCAGAACGATTGCATTCCTCAGACAAAGTTTACTTTTTCTTACAAAATTTGAGTTTTCTCTCAAAACATTTGAAAAAATCTTGCAAAATGATTACATTCCCCAGGTAAAGTTTACCTTTGCTTGCAAAATTTCAGTGATCTTGCACAACTGTTGTGTTTCCCTGAGAAACAATGCAATCTTACAATACAATGGCATTTTATTTTTTCGCAAAACATTAGCATTTTCTTGCAAAATTTCTGCGTTTTGTCTCAAAACATTTGCAAAAATCTTACTAAGATCTTACAAAACTGTTGAATTCTCCTGAAAAGCATTGCATTTTTTCACAAAACATTTGTGAAAATCTTGTGAAGATCTTGCAAAACGATTGCATTGCCCAGAGAAGGTTTACCTTCTCTCACAAAATTTGTTATCTTGCAAAACTGTTGTGTCGCCCCCCCCCAGAAACATTACATACTCGCAAAACATTTGCATTTTATTCCTTCGAAAAACATTAGCATTTTCTCACAAAATATTTGCATTTTGTCTCAAAACATTTGCAAAAATCTTACAAAGATCTAGCAAAACAATTGCATTCCACAGAGAAAGTTTACCTTCTCATGAAATTAGTTATCTTGCAAAACTGTTGCATTCCCCTGAAAAACACTGCATTTTTTTTCGCAAAACATTTGTGAAAATCTTGTGAAGATCTTGCAAAACCATTGCATTCCCCAGAGAAACTTTGCCTTCTTTCACAAAATTTGTGTTCCCCCAAGATGCATTGCATTCTTGCAAAACATTTGCATTTTCTCGAAAAAAGTATTGCATTCCCTCAAGAAGTTTTGCATTTTTTCTTTAATGTCATTAGTATTTTTTACCATCGCCGTGTCCCTTTAGCCAGGTGCTCTAGAAAAGGAAAGTAGCATGACATAGAACTAATTCAATTAGATTATTTTTTTGTGTATTCTCCTCATGTACATTTGGTGGGAATGAGAAACTGGTTCTTCCAACCAGTTTAAGTTAAAAAAGTGTTGTGAAACCAAATAATTTTCATGATGTTTGATTCCATTAACTAATACATTTTCTATTAGCAGTGTCTGGTTTGTGAATGAATCTTCATTTTCTGTTGAATCTTTTTAATGTATTAGGCATGATCAGTGTAGCCTGATTCGTGAACAAATAACTCTTATAAACCAGTTGTTTTATTGATCCTTGTTGAATTGTTCTAATGACTCACAAATTTCTTGCTAAAAAGTTAATGGAATTGTAATGGAATCAGAATGGTGCCCTATGATTCAGTCAACAGTCCCCAACTACTCGACAAACTCATTTTGCGAGCTGTTAGATGCCCATGTGTCTCAAGGACCATTTTAATCAAAAGCTAGTGTTTTTCTACCATTGAAGTGGTTTCATCTGGAATCACATTCCTCACTCACCCACAATTCTAATCAGAGCCATCTGGGAAAGATTCCCAGCATAACATTTATCCCATTTCCGTCAAAACAGTGAGAACTGATGCTTGGTCTTCCCTGTCAGGCTTAATAATTGCTGCTGATGAGGTTCATTGTCGAATTGTTCTTTTGATTTCCATTACCGATCCTGACGTTGAAGACTTGCGATTTGTAATCGCCCTGTCCGACGGAGACGCTTCCGTCACGGGCATCACTGATGATCTTTGCACATGGGGGTTTCAGAGCCGATCGAATGATTAAATGAGTTCAGAGTCCCGAGCTGCAGAGGAAGAATTGTGGTTTTCTTCAGTGCACAGGAGATGACATAGGAAATATTGTTTTTCAAAACATGGAGGCTTGCCACAGTTCAATTACACTGTCACCATTCGTTAATGCACCCAGTCATCTGCATAAGCTTTATGATGTTGCACACATGATCGCGATTTAATCTCGCCGCATAGAAAATAATTTTCCAGTGCCGTTGTCCGGTCAGCTGTTATTTTTGGGCCTATTAAATGTCAGTGTTGCTATGTTATAGTCCAAGACTGTGCTGAGTAGTAACTGATTACCTGTGATCTGGGTCACGTAAAATACTCATAATAGGACTACTGTTACTTTTCATTAAATTATTGCTTAAAATGTCAGTAAATGATTTATAATTTACATGATTCTTCTTATTTGTCTTTTAAATTTACCTATTGCTTATATACAGTATGCTGGGAAAAATTTTGTTAGTGAGTGTTTAAATTTTTAAATTTAGAATTCTTTTTAAAATATGGAACCATTCTAAATCAATGTGGTAAACAAGTTTAGTTAAAAGTAATCAAAAAGCAATCAGATTATACTACCTAAAATGTGTAATGTGATTTTCATAATGTAATTTTTATTTAGTAAAGGATTGCAGTTTGTAAATCTACCCAAAGATATGAGAAATACTTGGTAGCCAGCAAATTTTTCTTATCCATGTCTTTCTTCCAATCAGGACTGTCCTCCAGAGTCAGGTGACTTCAGGGCTCAACAGTGCTCTGCCCACAACGACATCAAATACCAGGGACAAACCTATGAGTGGATACCTGTGACGTACGATCCTATTTCACCCTGCGCCCTCCGATGTCAAGCCCGGGGGAAAAGCCTGGTGGTGGAACTGGCGCCCAAAGTGTTGGATGGCACTCGGTGCAAAGCGGATTCTCTGGATATGTGCATCAGCGGGATTTGTCAGGTGAATGTCAATGAATTTAAGCCCTCAATGAATTAATGCACCCTTTGAGTCTGAAATATCAGTGCATTACATTATAAAAGTTGCCGTATGGGGTGCCATAGCAAGCATAAGCTGGTTTCTATGTATTTGTATATGTATTCTATAATGTATTTTTTTAACGTTTAACATTTATTTTATTTTATTTTATTTTATTTTACTTTATTTTACTTTATTTTACTTTATTTTTTTTTTTTTTAATGAATTGATTATTTTATTTTATTATTTGTTAATTTACTGTGTAGGGGTGGGCGATATGACCAAAATCTTATTTATTTATTTATTTGTTTATTAAAAATAAGTAAACAGAAATTAAACTTTACAGTAATAAAACTTCATAATAATAAATAATATTTATTATAACAAATTAAATAATTCTAATAAAATAATTCTAATAAAATGTAACAATAATACAGAATATTTATTATAATAAAACAAATACTTGAAATAATGATATTAAAGTACAATTTATTTTCATTTTAATACATTTTAATATTTTTTATATTTTAATATTTAATAATAAAACATCACTATATTAATTAAATATGTTATACACAAATCAATATATATTTATTCATAATATAGCTACAAAACTTGAGCTGTTTTTCCCGCAAATTATTGAGCTTAGCTGTTTTTAACATAACGCACATTCCATCCTATTTTCATTTTTTTAATGTACAACTTTGATTTGTTTGTTTGTTTGTTACAGTGTAGGAGTGGGTAATATGACCAAAATCTTATTTCATTTAATTTCATAATAATGTATATATATCACAATATAGTTATTTTATTTATTTTTTGTTTTGTTATTAAAAATAAGATCCAAACAATAGGACAAATGCAGTAAGAAGTAAACATTAGAAATTAAACTTCACAATAATAAATATTTATTACAACAAAATAAATAATTCTAACAAAATAATTCTAAAAAAAAGTACCAATAATAAATATTTATTGTAATAAAATAATTGTATTGAAATAATTCTATTAAAATAAAATTTATTTCATATTTAATAAAATAAAGCATCAATAAATAAATAAATATGTATTATTTATATTATAATATAGCTATAAAACTTTAGTTGTTTTTTTAGCGAATTATTAAGCTTAGCACATCCCATCCTATTTTCTCATTTATGCATATTTCTTTGTTAATAAATGTAAGCAATCCTGCACTTTATGAATATATTTACATACTGCGATATATATACACAATATAGCAAAATCTTTATCAATAGACAATAGTCGCCAAAATATATATTGTCATATGACCCAGTCCTGCACAGTTATCTATTTAAGGTCTTTACTGTAATAACGAAGCACGATGACTTATCCTTCCTGATTTATTTCATGCAAAATCATCATCTTTGCTAGATACTGTATATAAAGAATCATTGTCTGATAGTATTGCAAGTATATTTAGTAATGCTTTTCCACCGGTATGAGAGAAAGAAGAGCTTTTTTCAGAACGTCCCTTGTTTATTGGCTTGGTTTTGGCTGTTTTTGTACTTTGTTTCTGGCTTGGACTCGTGAAATATTGTAAAAACAACTGTCTAACGGAAGTGGGAGCTTACCAGGTGCACTTGAGATGGCAAAACTCCCAGAAAACCAAAAGTTCTGCTAAAAACTGAAATCTGAAAATGTTATTTATACATAAGCCTACTTAAGTGAGCATTTACAGCGCTTACGTTAATACCTCTGTCCTTTAAAGTTCAGCGTAGGCTTGCTGATGAGGTGAAAAACGCTCTTCTGAAGCCAAAGCCACTCAGTATTTACGAGGCAGAATTTTTTGACCTTTTCAGCCCTGTTCTGACATGCATTACGGTAATATTAGCACAATGAGAATGAGCTTTACAGTTTAATCCAATTCTTTTCCTGAATATATATGGATCAAGTCTACATTGACTGAAGTTACCAAACCATCTGCTTCTACCATAGTATCAGTCTTTTTTATTGCGTGTCCAAAAGCCTGTTATTGTTTGGTGGTACTGAAGCCAACAGGTTTTCCATTCTGGATATTTCTAAGAGCGCAGCTCACATTTCCTAAAATTAAAAAAAAACTTGAAGCTAAAATGGAAAGATAATGAAATAATGACCATAAACATCGGAAAACTGTCTCTCTTTTTCAGTGTTACACATGTGGGGATTTGGGGTATATTTAGGTCACGATTCTGCCAGATTAACGTCAGTTCTGTGTCTTTTTGTGAGCAAAAAGAGGCCTGAATTGACAGAAAGACAAGGAATTGAGTTTCCATTTGACCGTGGCTCCAGTTTAGGAAGTTAAAAACACAGGATTTCCAAAAACAAGTTTTCCAATTGCTTGGAAACTAACTTAATTACTTGCATACAGAAAAGAGTTTTATTTAGTACAATTTTTTTGGCATTAATAGCTTTCCAGTGCACCTACAGCTTGAATGACTTTGCATTGTTTTTAAAGTTTACTTGGCCAAGTTTGATGCACTTAAAGGAATACTTCACCCAAAACAAACCCTCATATGTCTCTCTTTTCCTTTATGGAACACAAAAGGAAATATTCTGAAGGATGAAAGAGGATGAATGCTATGAAGCCATCAAAAAAGCACCATAAAAGTAGCCCATATGACTTGACCACAAAAGTCATCTGAAGTCAATAGCTTTTTGTGTACAGACTGAAACAAGTCATAATTCACTTAAAATCTTAAGAATGGTGCATAAAAAGCATGTTCTGCCAGGTTTGATGTCCTTTTGTTTATGCATGTTGCATATCTGAACAAGATGTGCAAGATACAAGTCTTAGGATTTGAGGTCAAATAGTTGTGTTTTTAGAGCTGTCACTAACAATTATTTTGGTAATTGAGTACAGGGTCGATTATTCTGATGATTAATCGAGTAATTGCATAATTATAATTAATAATTTTGGTAATAAAAATAGACCTAAGTGAACAATAGCCTTTAAAATGACTTAAAATACGTATATAAAAGCAATAAGGCTATAATACGGTGCCTTTCCGAAAGTATTCATACCCCCCTTTTTTAAGTTGCAGCCTTATGTTAAACTGCTTTAAATAAGCTTTTTTTACACATCAGCCTATACTCCATACACCATAAGGACAAAGCAAAAAAACTGATTTGTGATAACTTGCATAAGTATTCATACCCTTAACACAGTACTTAGTCGAAGCACCTTTACAGCCTTGTGTCTTTTTGGGTGTGATGCTACAAGCTTTGCACATCTGCATTTGGCAATTATCTGCCATTCTTATCCAAACCTCTTCACCTATCAAGCTCTGTCAGCTTGGATGGGGGCTGGCAGACATTTTCAGGTTTCTCCAGACATGTTTGATTGGGTTTAAGCCCAGGCTGTGGTTGGGCCACTCAAGGACACCCACAGAGTTGTCTGTTTTTGCTTGGTTGTTGCTCTGATATGAATTTTCAGCTATTAGACCTTTTATTGAGAGGTGTATATCTTTCCAAATTATACTCATTCAAATGAATTTGACACAGGTTAATTCCACAATCTACAAGTGATATGAATGCTCCTGAGCTAAATTTCAAGTGTCCTAGAAAAGGGTATGAATACTTATGCAATGGAACAATTTCAGTTTTTTATTTCTAATAAATTTGCAAAGTTGTTACAAACCTGCTTTTTGCTTTGTCATTATGGTGTTTGGAGTTTAACATAAGGCTGCAACATAACAAAACAGGAAAAACATGACAGGGTATGAATACTTTAGCAAGGCACTGTAACTTGGTTTTATTAAACAAAACTCTTATTAATGACACTCCACACATGTAAATGGTAACAGTTTGTGTGGAGTAGCATTTACTGTAAACGGCGCCACTCTGACACGTGCATACGTAACCTATATTTATTTATTTATTTATTTATTTAGTTGAATCGTAGCATTGGTGAATTCACAATAGCATTGTGATTTATTATGATTTTTAAATGGGTTTAACATATCATGCAGCCTTGCAAAATGGTCTAATGATGTGTTTCATGGATTCTCGTTAGTGGAATGCACCATTTCCGGTATTTTGCTGGTTACTTGACACCAGCAAATTCCAGTCGAGAATTTTTTAAAGTAGAGTTGAATCGAGGAATAATGATAGCCCCATATGTGTTTGTCTGTTCCCAATAATATCATATGGCTTGAAAGACTTGAGATGTAGTGCACGAATCTTTGATGTTTTGGTTATTTGTGGAGCTCATAAGTGTCCATTTCCATTTTATTTTGTTGACAAGAGCATCTGGCACACAGATAATTATAATTAATTATTTTGTGTAAAAAATGAAAATAGACCTAAGTGAACAATAGCACATATAAAAGCAACAAGGCTACAATAATTAGTTCAAATAAAGTATCAAATGCAAGTGGTTGTATTGAACAAAACTGTTAAAGGGGTCATCAGATGCTAAGTTCACTTTTTCATGTTGTTTGAACATTAATGTGTGTTGGCAGTGTATGTACAAATCTACCCTATAATGATAAAAATCCACGCAGTGCTTTTTAATTAATCTGAAAAAATAATATTCCCTTTTTCAAATCGAGCCATTCTCAGATGACTGACGTTGTGGTGTCACACCAACAGAGGCCGCTCCCACGATAGTTGATTGACATGAGCGTTTTACCTCAGATCATCTGTAACAGTCCGCCCTCTTTGTTTCGATGCTGGAGCAGGGATGTAAGTTAGACAAGAATTGAGCGATTGAGGTGTTGCGTTGCTGGATGTAATAATGAACATAGTGGTCGTCATTTACTCCCGACGTCTGAGCAGGGGAAGATGCAGTAAATGTTTGTAAAGGGAATGCGCCTCCCGATCTACATATATCCGTCTATGTTCGTGCGAATCATTCATGATCCATCTTCACTTACAGCAGACGTGAGTATAACGTTTTTTTATGAATCTTTGCGATCGCCTTTCCTAATAAAGTGCTAGTTAGCAAGTTTAGCGGCTAAATGCGGCTAAAGTAAACAGACTCGTCAATCCACAGAGAGAAGAGAGGGGCGGGGCGAGCAGAGCTCATTTGCATTTAAAGCAGCCTCGACTAGAATGAGATGATTTTTGCAGAGCTGATTTTGGCAAGATAGAAAGGGTGTTGTTTGACACAACTATTGAGAATTTTTAACCAAAGTATATTATAGACTTTTCATTAAGACCCTAAGGAATCATATCAACTTGTGGAAAATGGGCATCCGATGACCCCTTTAAAATACGTAATGCATTATAAACGATAGAACTAATGTATTATGCATTATAGCACATGCCTGCAGAGGGCGCCAATGGCCTGATGATTCTTTTTACACTTTACAGTGCAATCTAATCCTTGTTTAATGCTGACCAAACATAATTTAAATAAAATGTTTACTTAAAGGAGAAGTCCACTTTCAAAACAAAGATTCACATATGATGTACTCACCCCCTTGTCATCAAAGATGTTCATGTCTTTCTTTCTTCAGTCGTAAAGAAATTGTTTTTTTGAGGAAAACATTTTAGCATTTTTCTCCATATAATGAACTGCTATGGTGCCCCGATTTTGAACTTTCAAAATGCAGTTTAAATGTGGCTTCAAACGATCCCAAATGCGGTTGTAAACAATCCCAGCTGAGAAAGAAGGGTCTTATCCAGTGAAACGATCAGTTATTTTAATAAAAATAATACAATTTGTATACTTTTTAATGTCAAATGCTCGTCTTGTCTCACTCTGCCTGAACTGTTTTTGTTCTGGTTCATGACAGTTAGGGTATGTCGAAAAACTCCCATCTCATGTTTTCCCTCAACTTCAAAATCGCCCTATATCACTGTTTTACCTTTTTTGTTAAGGGTGTTTGACTTCCTTTGCATGTTCACTTTGCAGAGACTGTGTCAGTACTTCTGCAGCGAATGATTTTTGAAGCTGAGGGAGAAAATATGATTGCAGTTTCTCAACATATCCTAACTGTCTTGAGTCAGAATACACAGAGTTCAACGAGAGCAAGGCAAGACGAGCGTTTGAGATTAAAAAGTATTTGAATTGTATTTTTTTTTAATGAAAATAACCGATCATTTCGCTAGATAAGAAGAGGATAGAGGATTAGAGGATTTTTAAAAGTCAAGTACTCGAGTAGAATTAAGGAATCGTGATAGCCCTATATGTGTTTTTCTGTTCCCAATGATATCATATGACTTGAAAGACTTGAGATATAGTGTGCAAATCTTACTTTTATGAAGGTGTTTTGGTTATTTGTGGAGCTCAAAAGTGTCCTTTTCCATTTTATTTTGTTGATAAGAGCATCTGGCACATTCAGATAAACTTTGCTTTTCTGTTCCACTAAAAAATGAAAGTCATACAAGTTTGGAACAACATGACTGTACATAAATGATGACAGAATTTTCATTTTTGGGTGAACTTTCTTAAACCTTCCTTAATGTTTTCAGTAGACGTGGACTCTCTGTTTTCCATTTGGCTCACAGCAAAGAAACACAATCTACTCAAACCAAATCAGATACAATCATCAGTATTCCATGCAGTACTGCACGGAAACTGAATTCGACAATGCTGATGAAACTTCTCTTGTGTTGCACCTAATTTGACCTCACAGTCCCTGTGAGTATTAGGTAAATTGGTGTAAATGAAGCTTGTCTGTTTACTTGTGCTTGTTTACCAGAGCTACTGTGTAAAGTTGTGCTGTTTGCTTTCTCTGGCTGCTTTCCCTATTGCCCCGCTAGTGTAAACAGAATTGTGCATTAAAACTGGGCAGCTTTTCTGGTGCAGATGGCAGATTTCTAGAAGAACATCACTGTCAGAAGCACAGATTTCTGGGTAAATATTGAGGAACGCTGGGAGGGAACTTGTATGCAACTTCTGAAAAATGATTCGGTATTCTCGCATGTTTTATATGTTGGCTGTCCATGAATTTTTATGATGCTTGTTAGAGCTTAAACATTGTAGTTTGGAGCCGTGCGCTGGCCAGTTTCTCAATCCACGTCATTTTATTGTCAGTTTCTATTCTGTTATGGAGGAAGCATGATTTGTTGGTTGAGATCCCGCAGGTTTCCCGCAAAATGAGTTGCCTCACAAAATAGTGTTACAGCTGGAGGGATGGATCTGGAAAGTGTTCATTTGCTAAATATTGTAGTGCATAATGGGTCTAATTTGGAGTCTAAATCAAGTTTCCCATTTTGCCTCTTTCTGAGTTGTGGCTCTGTTGTTTCCAACAGGAAGTTGGCTGTGACAGACAACTGGGAAGCAACGCTAAGGAGGACAACTGTGGCGTGTGCGCTGGAGACGGTTCCACTTGCCGACTGGTCCGAGGCCAGGCTCTGCCCCACGTGTCACCTGAAGAACGTAGGTACACACAGGCATGAAGGTATTGTTGTTTGTTGGTGCTACACTGTTGGGTTTGTTTTTAGACTATGGCTCTTTGTTGGAACTTCCTAAGCAGCCAGTCAAAGCAATATTGGATTATATTTTTTGGGGGGGGAAATCGAATTGTAATGTTTGCTGTGGGTTTGCTGTGCTTGTTTGTAGATCTGCACAATTTAGCTATATATGACATATATGAGTATAAGAATAATAATAATAAACAAAATAAGAAATATTACTATTGTAATATTTTACTGTAAAATAAAAAAATAACTATAATAATAAGAAGAAGAAGAAGAAGAAAAATAAAAAGAGTAAGTATTATTATTATTATTATTATTATTATTATTATTATTATTAAATATTGAGCAAAGGAAATATTACTATTGGTATATTTTAGTGTTACTTTCTTTTACAATTTACAAATTTATAATCATAATAATATGGGGACATTCAACAAAATAAGAAATATTACTATTGTAATATTTAACTGTAAAATATAAAAAATGAGTATTATTATTATTATTAATATTATTGAATACTGAACAAAAGATTTTTTGTACATTTTTAAAAGTATAATAATAATAATAATAATAGGGGACATTAAACAAAATAAAAAATACTACTATTGTAATATGTCACTGTAAAATATGAGTATTTAAGAAAACAACTGTAATAATACTACTACTAATAATAATTATTATTAAATATTGAACCAAACTTTTTAAAAATATATTTAAAATATTATATTTTGTAATATTTTAGTGTAAAATACTTTCACATTTTTTAAAATATAATAATAAAAATATGATTAAATATTATTATTATTAAATATTGAACAAAATAGAAATATTGCGATTGATATTGTAGTGTAAAATACTTTTTTGCTTTCTAAAAAAATAATATTTAAAAATAAATAGTGATATTTTAGTGTAAAATACTTTTTTTACATTTTAAAAAATATAATAATTTTAAAAAGTATTATTAAATATTAATTATTATTATATTTAAATATAATAATAATAATAATAATATAAATATAGAAACATTAAACAAAATAAGTAATATTGTAATTTCACTGTAAAATAAAAAATGAGTATTTAAGAAATTATTATTATAAATTATTTATTATAAATACTGAACAAAATAAGAAATATTACGATTGTCATATTTAAGTGTACTTTTTCAACATAATAATAATAATACTATTCTGTTGTTATCATTGAGATTAAATATCATGGTGGAAAACCGCAGTGATCCCTTAGAGCTTCTCTTTTGTTGAAGAGCAGCTGGTTAATAAGTGCTTTTCATTACAAGTTTGGGAAAATGTTTGGCGCATGTTGCCTTCCCAAAAGCATATTATAAGCGACCCAAACTCAGAGCAGATGCAGAAATGAGCAGTTCATGTGGAGCAGCAACACTGGATGAAAACACTGGATCATGAGCTGCTCATGTATAAGTGAACACAGTGCCACGCTTTACTCTGAAACACACAGCACACATACATTTAATCTGCAGCGAATTAAATTTAAGCAGATTTAATAATCACACTAAGCCATATCGTGATTTCAATTTAAGTTCGGTGTAAGTGCTCAACTGCTCAACATGATTCTACACTTTTAAATGTGGTCTTTTCTCTCTTTTTCTTGAATCTGAATGTTTTTTCTTGAATGTTTATTGCTGTATCAAATCAAATCAAATAATCCTCAAGGTTCAGAAACACCCTACAGCCATAAAGTCGTATGTGTTTTAAGCAGTCTTGCATTCCCTGTGGTCTTCAGTTAGTGCAAGCATTGGCAGCTTTATATGCCTGCTTAATTTATGGGAATGCCAGCAGACGGGTTGTTTGCATTCTGGGACTGAAGATAGAGTTATTGATTCTCTTTAAAGCATGTGAGGGAATCTCAGCCCATTTGTGAGAAATAACACACTTCATGCTGTGGCTCTTGCTTGTAAATAGCTAGTTGTCATTTATTTAAGATTATTACCCAAATACTCAGTTTGTGTTTCTGTCTGCTGGGCAAGTATTGGCTTTTTAGGCAGGACGCCATTGCTGAAATCACGTCTGTTTAAAAATATCAAATAACAGAGCCGTTTTATGTAACAACCACACCCCAAATTAATTAAGACAGCTAATTTTTATTTCTGCACACGGTGCGGCTGAATGTTGCCTTTAAACATTCCAGCCCGAGGCTATTTCTGTGGCACTTTGTTCTCGCCTTGAGTTTTATATTGGTTTTGGGAAGATTCTGCAGCGTATTGTGTTTGGTGGCTGCTGAGGATTTTTCCTCGTCCAAAAATTCCTTTGTCTTACAGCAAAATGCTCCAGCAACTTTGATTACGGTGCTGATCCAAAGCCTAGTTGGCTGCGCAGGCAGCATTTTAAGGCATCGTAAGCGCACTTCCCACGCAAAGCCTGTTCCAAAGAGTAGGAAGCGTGACTATACTGACTTCTAGATACCTTTGGCAACATCACATGTGGAAAAATGCATTACGATGACCCCATCTGAGATGGATGACACAGGACAAGTTAATTATAGATGTACACTGCCATTCAAAAGTTTAGGGTTTGTACTGACAGTAACAAAAAGTAATATTGTAAAATATTATTACAACTTAAAAAAATGATTTCATGTTTGAATGTATTTTAATATGTAATTTATTCATGTGATGCAAAGCTGAATTTTCAGCATCATTACTCCAGGCTTCAGTATCACATGATCCTTCAGAAATCATTCTAATATGCAGATTTCTTGTTTTTGTCAGTAATCAAAACATTTGTGCTGCATAATATTTTTGTGGACATTGTGATACTTTTTTGTTAGGATTTTTAAATGGAGAATTCAAAAGAGCTGCATTTACTTAAATTTGAATTTGAATGTATTGAATATAATTTCTTTTTTTTTTCAAAACAAATTTTTGATCAATTTAATGGATCCTTGCTAAATAGAAGTATTCATTTCTGTTTTTAAATAAATAAATAAATAATACTAACCCCAAACCTTTGAATGGTAGTGTACATAATTCCTTTATTATCAGATTATGTGGATTATTATTATTATTATTATTATTTCTAATAATAATAATAATAATAATATAATAATAATAATGATAATGTAGAAACATTAAACAAAATAAGAAATGTTGCTGTTGTATTATTGCACTGTAAGAAACATTAAACAGTTAATTTAAGAAAATGCTACTACTACTAATAATAATTTATTATTATTATTATTATAAATATTGAACAAAATAAGAAATATTACCTTTTTTTAGTGTAATTTTTTACATAATAATAATAATAATAATCATTAGTAGTAGTAGTAGTAGTAGTAAATATTGAATAAAATAAGAAATATTACTATTGTGATATTTTAGTGTAGTCGTTTTAAAAATAATAATAATAATAATAATAATAATTTTATTATTAAAAAATAAACAAAATAAGAAATATTGCTATCATATTATTTTACTGTAAGAAACATTAAACAATTAATTTAAGAAAATACTACTACTAATAATAATAATAATTTATTATTATTATTATAAATATTGAACAAAATAAGAAATATTACTATTTTTTTAGTGTAATTTTTTACATAATAATAATAATCATTAGCAGTAGTAGTAGTAGTAGTAGTAAATACTGAATAAAATAAGAAATATTACTATTGTGATATTTTAGTGTCCTTTTAAAAATAATAATAATAATAATAATAATAATAATTTTATTATTAAAAAAATAAACAAAATAAGAAATATTGCTATCATATTATTTCACTGTAAAAATTTTTTTTTTTTTAAAAAAACAACAACTATAATAATAAAAACACAAATTTAAAACAAATGTCTGTCACTTTTGATTAATTTACTGGATCCTTGCTGAATAGAAGTAATAATTTCTATCTTTTAAATAAATAAATAATACTAACCCCAAACCTTTGAATGGTAGTGTACATAATTCCTTCAATATCAGATTACTATGTGGATGTTTTGTGGATTTATAAAATATGGCATTGTTAGCTTAGTCACATGCTAACACCAATCTTATAGGTCATGTAGATCATTTCAGATCTGTTTTATTTTGGTTCATTATTCCTTGAAGGGTGTCTGACTACGTAGGCAGTAGAAATCAAGGCAGCTCACAGGTTTTGGAACGGAGCCTGAGCGACTGGAACTTTTCTCCTGACCAAAACGTTTTCACACAATCATGCTATTCATTTTCAAAGCCTGTTAAAGCAAAAACGAGGTAACTCGATCCAAACAAGTTATGCATTCTTTAATAAAAGGCGTCTCACTAATAATTCACATGCGTGGCACTGACATGTAGGCTTCTCGTAAGTCGTCATGAGGTCTCCAGATGGAAGTCCGGCGATCGGATAGGTCATTCCCCAAAAGGTTTCTATCCGTAATTCCAGAGCATCACATGAATCTGTTAATATTAAAATGCAATAAAGTTACTAATGAGCCTCTGGCTCTTATAATCCATTCCTTCTACTCTGCAGTGACTCATTTCAGCATTTTTGAAAGGAAAGCGAAATAAACACAGATGCATTATGGGAACGTTTGTGTGATTTTTAATTGGACTTGCTGGTCGATGCATCTTTGTGGAGCACTTAGTCACATTAGATTACTTTTTTCCCCCCATCGTTATAAACAAATTTGAAGTCACACTTGCATGGTTGGGTTAGTTTTAAAACGAGCACAATTACGTCTTGGGTATTTTTTATTGGTAATTTTGAAACGCAGCATTGTTTGAGCATTTTTTGCCCTGTTTACAACTGACTGGTGTCTGAAACGTTATTTCATTATAGCAATAAATTCCAGAACTTTCTAAATATGTTTCCAAAAGTAAATATTTGGGGGCTCCCATGACGTTGGCTCATTTCCAAGCACCTATAATTGCTGGATGCAGTGAGCAATTGCTGAGTGAAGGGAAAAACACCTCTTTTCCTCTACTAATTCCCGCTAATGCAATAAACTGCATTAACACTTAGCATCTAGACAAACCGCTCACTTTATATTCAAGCCCGAAGTTCCTCAGTCAAAACTGTTAAAGAACTTATTAAGGAAGCTACTCTGAAAGCTGCGGCTTGCCAAGCTACAAGCTAATTGTGGTTACTGTTGAAACCAAGAGCACTTTTGGCCCTGTGGACATTTAATTTAAAACACACTTTTAACACTCTCACTAGTTTATTTATTCGTCCACTAAAAATGCCCAAGGACTGCCATGTATAAATACATAACAGAATATTCATGTAATTTCTTGAAATTTTCTTTGGAAAATCATGAACATTCCAATAACATCTTTAAAGGGGACGTCAGATGCCCATTTTCCACAGGTTGGTATGGTTCATTAGGGTCTTCATAAGTGTCTGGAGCATAGTTTGGTTAAAATTCCTCAATGATTGTGTAAAACTCTGGAGCAACACTGGTGCTCCCTAATTCAAAAAGTTAGGAGCACCAAATAAAATTTAGGAGCACCCAATGAATATTAAGGACCACCACAACTGCCAATTGAGAGGAACGGCCAGCAACGTCCTGATGATTAATAGCTTCACCAGTCAAATGGGCTGATTTTGAAAGCCTTTTTTTTTTTTTTTAATAATTATTTATTGCCTTAAAGGAGAAGTCCACTTCCAGAACAACAATTTACAAATAATTTACTCACCCCCTTTTCAGCATTTCAGCATTTTTCTCCATATAATGGACTGATATGGTGCCCCAATTTTGAACTTCCAAAATGCAGTTTAAATGTGGCTTTGAACAAACCCAAATGTGGTTGTTAACGATCCCAGCCGAGGAAGAAGGGTGTTATCTAGCAAAACGAGCGGTTATGTTCATTAAAAAAAAAAACCAAACAATTTAAATACTTTTTAATCTCAAACGCTCGTCTTGTCTTGCTCTCGTTGAACTCTGTGTATTCTGGCTCAAGAAAGACAGGGTATGTCGAAAAACTCCAATCGTATTTTCTCCCTCAACTTCAAAAATCATTTCAAAATCATCCTACATCATTGCAGAAGTTCCAACCCAGTCTTTGCAAACTGAACATGCAGAAGAGATCAAACACCCTTAACAAAAAAGGTAAAACAGCGACATAGGACGATTTTGAAGTTGAGGGAGAACATGAGATGGGAGTTTTTCGACATACCCTAACTGTCATGAACAGGAACAAAAACAGTCCAGGCAGAGTAAGACAAGATGAGCGTTTGGCATTAACAAGTATATAAACTGTATTATTTTTATTAAAATAACCGATCATTACGCTAGATAAGACCCTTCTTCCTCGGCTGGGATTGTTTACAACTGCATTTGGGATCGTTTGAAGCCGCATTTAAACTGCATTTAGGAAGTTCAAAATCAGGGCACCATATCAGTCCATTATATGGAGAAAAATGCTGAAATGTTTTCCTCAAAAATGACATGGAAGAAGGAAAGACATGAACATCGTGGATTAAAAGGGAGTGAGTAAATTATTTGTAAATTGCTGGTCTGAAAGTGGACTTCTCTTTTAAGAAAGGGACAAGAAAGAATGAAAATATGAGTACATGAACAGGTCAATACAAGTCAAACTCTCCATAGCCATTTAAATTAGAGGCAACCACTGCATTTTTACACTTAATCCACACAGAGATGCTGCATGCATAAGCCATTTCTGATTTAAATTAGATTATAGTTTCAATATCTGAAGCAAAAACAGAAAGGTCTGACAGACTTTAGCTTTGTGAAATTATGCTACGTAAAACACCTGGGCCAAACCACACATGAAAGATAACTTACTCCAGTATTCAGGTGCTGTTTGACATTTTTTACTTTGCCAAAAACAGCTCTGTTCACAGTGACCCGTTTTTGCATGTCTCTTTAAATGATAATGAGCTACTCACTCCACCCACTCCACTCCTCTATTCATTTTTTTTGTGTATTCTGTGGCGCATTTTTCTAGTTAGCCAGTTTGGCGGCTAAACACGCTAAATGCGTCTAAAGTAAACAATGTCTCAGAGCAGCACGTCACTCCTCAGACAGAAGAGAGGGGCAGGGCGAGCAGAGCTCATTTGCATTTAAGGGAATCCTTCAGAATGAGATGATTTTTGCAGAGCTGATTTTGGCAAGGTAAAAAGGGTGTTGTTTTACACAACCATTGAGAATTTTCAATCAAAGTATATTGTAGACCTTTCATTAAGACCCTAAAGAATCATATCAACTTGTGGAAAATGGGCATCCGATGACCCCTTTAATCATATCTAGGTGTACCTTTACCACATGATATAATTAAAGGGTTAGTTCACCCAAAAATGAAAATTCATTAATTACTCACCCTCATGTCGTTCTAAACCCGTAAGACATTTGTTAGTCTTCAGAACACAAATTAAGATATTTTTTAATGAAATCTGAGAGCTTTGCAGAGCACCACATGCATGCGCCGTGACAGACTGACACGGAAAAGAAGAAATTGTTAAATAAAGTCATTATTTTTGTTTTCTTCGCACACGAAAAATAGTCTCGTAGTTTCAAAAAATTACAGTTGAACCACTGATGTCACATGGACTATTTTAACAATGTCCACCTTTCTGGGCCTTGAATGTGTCAGTTGCATTGCTGTCTATGCAGGGTCAGAAAGCTCTTGGATTTCATCCAAAATATCTCAATTTGTGTTCCGAAGATGAACAAAGGTCTCATGGAACGACATGAGGGTGAGTAATTAATGACAAAATTTTTATTTTTGGGTGGACTATCACTTTAAGATATATGTGGATACATTCGTGAATACATTTTGTAAAACAAGGACATTTCTAGTCGGGGACAAAACACTGGGGGACTGTCCACAGAAAAGAGGACATCTGGTCACCCCATTTTATGAAGCATGTTCAAATTTTACGGAATACCATTTTCATCCTTGAGCAAGACACTAACATTTAAATACCACGATAAAGAGAAAATTCTGTTATTATTTACTCTTTCTTTTGTTCCAGATCAGTTCCCAAAATACATGTCTAAACATTCTCCAAAAATCCTCCTGGAAAACATGAGCGTGAGTAAATAATGACAGAAATTTTATTTTTGGGAGAACTATTTCTTCGCTGCGGGGGATTATCCTTGTAATAAGTCTCTTTGTGTACGAAATCTAAATAAAGAATAAGAAAGTGGTGGAGATACAGCGTAACTGGATAGATTTCCTGTATTCCACCCTGCTCTCTCCATTACCCCCGTTCTGCTTGCTTTTACAGAACACTCTCAATCCAACCATAACTGAAAGCACTCAGGCTGCTCTCTGTTGTGGTTTTCTGTTTACTGAGCTGGAAATTGGTGGGTTTTCTTTTTTCAGCAGTACACTGGGAAGCCACAAATGTTTTATATGGAGAGGGGTCGAACACATTAAGCGTGTCAGAGTTGCAGTGTGTGAGTGTTTGCAACTCATTTACTCTCGAATGTAATGACTCTATTTACGTGCACTTGCATAGCTCATATCATCACTGACATGAACTGTGAGGGAAGCTGTACTTCTGTACTTCTGATCTGTGATTGCTTGTTGAATTTAGTGAGTGACCTGCCTGTTATCAGCCAGGAAATAATTGCAGTTGTTTTGCAGATTAATCCAATTTTGTGTCATCATCACTAAATTATGTGTTGCTTTAATTACTTTCTGGTTTGTGATTCTTCTTCTGCAGCCATGAAAACGGTGATCGAGGTGCCGATGGGTAGCAGAGGCCTCAGATTCACAGCCAAGGGACCGGACATAATTGGTGAGATTATGCATATTAACTTTATACATACTGTATAGATATATGGTGTCTCGTAGCTTCTGAGTCTAATCCTTGACTTGACATAAAACTGTTGTGAATGAAATCTCTGCTTATTCTGGCATTTAGAAGCCAAATAAGACAGGAAGGGTTAAGACTGCAAAGGATTTCCTTTGGAAAGTCAACATTATCAATATGAATTAATCCAGCTTTCTGCCACAGGACCGAGGCCTTAGAGTGCAATTATAATAATGTGTCACAGCATTTTGAGAATTAGTGAGATGACATATTCAGACGTCAAGGAGTTTTTCCACACTCTCCCAGAGAGATTTTCCACAGCCTGAAAGTTAACACTATTGAGATGAATCTCTCAGTTTCTTCTTGTTTTATTTGGCCCTGAAATCAACTGAAATACAATAAGGGGTTTATTTATTTTTTATTATTTATTTCTACATTACTACATTGGCAGTTAAATGAGTAGGCTTTTTATGAAATTATATATTTATTTTTATATATTTATTTTTTTAGGTTCTTTATAATAAGTCTTTATAAATAATCTTGCAAATAATGTAAATAAATATTGATTTTATAGGATAACTTTAATTCATATTACCTCTGTATTTAGTGTAGAGAGAGTAAAAACCTTAATTCCTTTTATTTTTATTGTTTTCAACATTACTTTGATGGCAATTAAATGAGTGCATTTTCAATGCAAATATATGCAAATATAACACATTTTATGCTTTTTATTTATATATTTATTATTATTTGTATTTGTATTTATTTTATTATTTATTTATTTATTGAAATATCACCCAAATGTGTTTTTGAAAGGCTTTGTGAAATTCATCAACATTTGAGTCCACATTTTCTTTATATGGGAATATTATGTGATTATATGTGACTTATACACTTGCAAATTATATTGTTTTTATAGGATCATTTTAATTTCTATAAACTTTGAGTTATATGTACCATAAAGAAGTTCTAAAAAATAATTCATTTATTCTTTCATTTCAGTATTATTGCAATATTTATGCAAATATAGTATATAATTTTTATTTATTTATTTTTATTTTGTGGGGAGAAATATCACCCAAATGTGTTTTTGCAGAGCTTTGTGAGATTCTTCCACATTTGAGCAGTTCTTCATTTAGGAATATGTTGTATTTGATTACTGTTTTTAGGATGTGGAATCATGGAAATTTTGCGTATACACAACATCAAGCCTTCAGTGAAAGTCTGACCTCTCACACTGTCATTTCAGTTACCTTGAGTATTTTTACCCACGTTTTTTCCGCCTAAAATGTATGCATTTTAATCAATTTGTAACATCTTTGCTCCTCTCAGGAAGTCGTCACAGGAGATCAGAAGCATCTGAGGTTGACTTTCCAAAGAGCTCTTCCAACTCCTGCAATATAGTCTGAATTTTACAATGCTTCCACAGTGACACGGCCAAACTGTATTTGACACGGTCGCCTGCTGTAGTAGCACAGTGTGGGAATGCATATGGATTTTATATCTATATCTAGCCTGAAAGACCAAAAAAAGAGATTTCCTATTACCTGAGTGGGACTGGCAAATGCTAAGAGGTTTGAGGGAACTTTGGGATAGAGCAGAAGAATGAAGTGTTCATGCAGGCTAATTTGTGGTGGCTGAGAGCCCGGTACGATGGAGACGGGGCCAGTAATCTAGCAGACTTCCATAACGGACACACAGAGTATGCTGAAGTCCAATCCCAGTGATCCGTTCCACATCCGACGGACCCACACTCACACACATACACACTTCCGTTCTGTGGAAAACCACCAGTTTCCCTGTACACGCTCTGATACCTAAACCCTTTAACCTGTCCGTAACTCCTTTTTGGTTGCAAACTAGATCTCAATCAAGTGCTACAGTGCATTTAGTGGTTGTTTAGTGCAGTGAAGTGGACCTCACCGGATATTCCGTTATGATTCCAGTCGAAATGAGTGTATATGTTCCATTCAAAGGGCATTAAAGAGTTTGAGACATGAATTTAAATTGTGTTTATTTACAGAAGTATATGATGTCACATGTCACCCTTCTCTAGTAAGTTTCATCTGTGTGTGAAAACGCTGCAGGCAGCGGCACAGCGTAAAACAATGGAGGAACGTTCCGAAGTGAAGTAAACTTCAACGGATTTCCCCTGCTCAGGGAGTAGGGAGCAATGAACACTGTGTAGGGATCATGTCAGTCGGAACACAGTTCATGCACGTAGCTCTCTTCTAACAAGCTGGTTATCTGAAACAGGTGTGTTAACTAAAAGAGACATGCAAAATATGCAGAGCAGGGCCGGGGGGTTGTCGCAAGGACTGGAGTTGGGAAACGCTGGTTTAGTGTACTTGCACCAATCAGCTATTCCAAAGCATGCTATATTGGATACTGGAAAATGTTTGCCGTACAGAAAATACCTAGAAAAATAAAAAAAAAAAAGAAGGATAATCTAATATCTAACAGCCAGGTTTGTGAACTTGCCCTAAAGATTTGTGCACTGAGATGTAATAGCTCCTGTATAACGTGCCAGTAAGTGCCGTTGTTTATTGTTTCACATCTTAAAACATCAAATTGCTGGTCGTTGTTGAAAATATTCAATGTGATATTAACAATTTCAAATATAAATACGCCTTTCCGTTGTTTGCAAATTGATACACTATTTTGGAAATAATTGCGGGTCCTTCGTGTAAATAGAGCAACAGAACAACATGTGTTAGTGGTAAGGGAAAATCAAACAACTGGTCAAATCGGCTAGAGAGTGTCTAGCCACAGCTGATTATAATTATGCCTTCTTTTTCTAAACAACTCTGAAAGAGATTCAATTCCCACGTTGTCGTTTTGCTCTTCTTGTGGGCGTCTTGTGATAAAAATTGGCAGTTAACATTTTTGTGCTCAGACAAACAGATTGGAAGATGATTTTTCTGTGCTGTGGCAGGTTACAGATTACAATGGCTGTGTTGAGAACTTAATGTAGGAGTGAAAGATGCAAAGATTAAAACAAGGGTTTTAATGGCTATTTGGTAACACTTTAGATTAGGGAACACATAATAACTATTAATTAAGAGTTTTCCCTCAACTCCTAATTTGCTGCTTGTTGATAGTAAGTAAGGTAGTTGTAGTAGTTACGTTTAGGAATTGGCTAGGGTTATGGGATGTAGAATATGTTGGCATTACATACTAAGATGGATGGATGGATGGATAGATAGGTGGATAGGTAAATAGATAATATAGATTGGATGGATGGATGAATAGATAGACAGTAGATAGATTCATACAATGAATGGGTGATATTGATGTGATGGATTGATGGATGATAGCTGCGATAGATAGATAGATAGATAGATAGATAGATAGATAGATAGATAGATAGATAGATAGATAGATAGATAGATAGATAGATCGGTGCATACTATAGATAGATGGATGGATAGATACTGTAGATATATACTATGAATGGAAGGATGGATAGAGGGATGGCTGATGCTGTAGGTGGGATGGATGAATGGGTGGATAAGTGGATAGATAGATACTATGGATGGATGGAGGAATGGCTGATAGTATAAGATGGGATGGATGGATAGGTGGATAGATAATATAGATTGAATACTATAGATGAATGGATAGGTAGATTCTGTAGATACATACTATGGATGGAAGGATTGATGGAGGGTTGGTTGATGCTATAGATGGGATGGATGAGTGGGTGAATAGGTGGATAATACAGATAGATTAGATACTACAGATGGATGGATAGATGGATACTGTAGATGCATACTATGAATGGAAGGATGGATGGAGGGATGCTATAGATGGGATGGATGAGTGGGTGGATAGGTGGATAGATAATATAGATAGATTGATGGATACTATAGATAAATAGATAGATACTATGAATAGATACATACTAAGGACGGATGGATGATACTATAGATGGGATGGATGGATGATAGGTGGATAGATAGATACTCTAGATCAGTGGTCTCAAACTCAATTTCTGGAGGGTCGCAGCTCTGCAGAGTTTAGTTCCAACCAGCTCCAACTCACACCTGCTTGAAAGTTACGTGTAATCCTGAAGACCTTGATTAGTTGGATCAGGTGTGTTTGTTTAGGGTTGGAGCTAAACTGTGCAGAGCTGTGGCCCTCCAGGAATTGAATTTGAGACCACTGCTCTAGATAGATTGATGCATACATGGATACTACAGATGGATGGATAGATAGAAGATAGATAGATACATACTATGGATGAGTGGATGGGTAGGTGGATAGATGGATAGATAGATAGGTAGAGATACTGTAGATAGATTGATACATACTATAGATGGATGGATGTATACTGTAGATGGATGGATACATACATACATTTATTTGGCCTTATATTTGCACTTCTTTTCTGCTGTAACAGAAATTTCCCCATTGTGGGACGAATAAAGGTTTATCTTATCTTATACTATGGTTAGATAGAGGGAGGATGGATAGATGGATGGGTGGGTGTTGAGGTGGATAGATAATATAGATATATTGATGGATACTGTAGGTGGATGGATAGACAGATACTATACTGTAGATAGATACTATAGATAGATTCGTACATACTATAGATGGATGGGTACTATAAATAGATACTATGGATAGTGGAATAGCTGATACTATAGATGGATGGACGGATGGATGGATGAATAGATGGATGAGTAGGTGGATAGATAATATAGATAGAATTATGGATACTATAGATGGATGGTTAGATATTATAGACATACGATGGAGTTAGGGAGTGAGGAAAGGCTGGCTGGCTAGATGGATGGATGGATGGATGGATGGATGGGTGGGAGGATAGTTAATATAGATAGATAGATTGACTAGAAAGATAAATAGATAACTACTATAGATAGATAGTTTATTGACATTGATACATACTATCGATAGAAGGATGGATAGATTTTATTGATAGATACTGTAGATGGATGGATGATACTATAGATGATGGATGGATGAAAGATGGATACTAGAGATGAATGGATAGGTGGATGGGTAGATAGATGCATGGATAGATTGGTGGATAGATAGATACTCTAGATAGATTAATACATGCAGTACTTTAGATCGATGGATAAATAGATACTGTAGATATATATTATAGATGGATGGATGGATAGACATACATACAAAAATAGACTGGGAAATATTATAAAGAGTATGATTTAATGACCATATGTTCTGTCTTCCTTCAACTCTTTAGCTCTTTCAATAAAATGTGGTAAAAAGACCCCAAATATTATCACTGAATAATTTCAGTATTGGAGTCAGTGGCCTAACTTTATAAATTGGAATTTTAGTTTTTAAAAAATTTGTAGGCAATTACATCAACTTCTGCCAGACACTGATCACTTCAGTCCTCACTTTCCAAATGTGGGTAAGCCAACCCCAACATACAGAGTGACTGACAGGTAGACAGTGTTACTGTTTAGAGTAAAATGTGAACCGCTCTGCTGACAGTTAGACAAGTGTGCTTTCTCAGGACACCTGTGTCAGCCGTATCTGTCAGGTAGTAGCAAGATTTTATGTTCTGTAATCCTGCAAAATCACTCATAGAACCTTAAATGTCATATTTTAGTGATTGAAGCGAATGCACCAAACAGCAGGAGAGAAGAGGTGGTGTTCAGCTCCTCAGGTTCTCACGCTCTGGGTAACAACACGGTGGAGTACCAGAGAGGAGCAGAAAGACAGACCCTCCGCTGCTATGGGCCACTGTCTGCAGACTTCACAATAAAGGTGGGTAATGAAAGCCGAATGGCAGATTTATCTGTATGTGGTATTAGAATGTAGCAGAATCTCTCAGCCAGAGGTAATCTTTTTGATGAATAGATATCTTCTCTTGCGTTGGAGCTTCCAACTGAACCCATAAGTCATCTAATATGAAGTACCTCCTAAAATTTTAAAGGACTAGTTTAACCAAAAAATGCAACCTTTTGGAAAAAATGGATTATTTACTCATTCAAACCTCCATTTACTTCTGGAGCACAACAAAATTGAATGTTCTGTTGCATTGCTGTTGTATTCATAACAGTGCTTTGTAAGACAAAACTACAAAGGAGATTTGAGAATTCTTTTCATTTTTTCTTCAATTTTTATTGTGTATAATAATTATAATTTTATGTATATGATCTAATAATATTATGATCTAATAAGTAGCGTTGGGTGTAATGCATTAGTAAGTACTTAATTGCTGTAATTTAATTACTTTTCCCTTGGACAAAAGTAAAGCTAGGCATTACTCCAAATCTTTCTGTAATTTAATTACAGTTACTTCTGATGTAATTGCATTAAATAATGTGTATAGATCTAGATGTTAAATGTAGGTCTACTTAATAATTTTAAATACTTTGATCAGTTCAAGAACAAGTAGTCTGTAGTTTTTATTGTGGGGGTAAAACATATAATGCAGTGCAATACAATGATGATCGAGATATTTTATTTTATTTTATTGTGTGTCTTTTATTTTTTGTAAAGCATTTTGGTCCACCTTGGTTGTGTTTAAATATGCTTTATAAATAAACATTAATTGACTGATGAATGTTCCTCAAAAGCCTGATGTATCATATGTGATACTCACATTTTAACATGATTTTTCTAAAAAAAATCAATTGAACAGGCCTTTTACTTTCTACAAAAAAAGAAGTATGAACTGTCAATCAATGACAAAGGCCATATGATTTTATGAAAGGTTGATTGAATTATTTTAATTTAATTTGGCACAGTCATTTTCACAATCCCTCTGCAGTTCTGTCCTGAACCTGTAGTGTGTTCAGCACTAATTGTCAAAGTTGCATGCAGACTGAAGCTTCATGATGAGTTTAAAGCAGCGGAGAGGATCTGTGTTTACTCTCCATGTGAAACTGTAAACAGAGCACAATGTGATTGTAATCATGTTAGACTTTCTCATCTCACAACCTGAAGACTCTTGATTAGTCTTGACACTACGGCTTACAGTAATTGAACATGACTCATTACTCTGGTTAATTGCAGCAGCACGCAAACAGTATTTAACTAATCATCACAGCTTCAGAAATCAAGGCTAGAGGATATTCAGTGGCAGATGATGCATGCTGGAAATCATGACACAAGTTGGACTTTGGCCCCTTAAGTAAAATTGCTGGGTATTATACGTGTCAAAATCACTTGGTTTTTAAAAATGAGTGGCTTTTATATAATAATGCTTCTAATTTTCGTGATGTGATTATGAATATGACTATTAAAAGTAAACAGTCAGGCACATTAAGTGAATTTGCGGGTCTCCTCAGGTGAAGTACGCCGGCCCTAAAGACACAGTGATGCAGTTCTCGTTTTACCAGCCCATTCGCTACCAGTGGAGGGAAACTGACTTTTTCCCCTGCTCTGTCACCTGTGGAGGGGGTAAGTGTTATAGATTGATTTGATATGCCGATTTTTTAAATAATTCTCAGTGATTTAAATAGTTTAAATTCACTAAAAATACTCGTTCTGTCACATTCATGTCTGTAAATGTCATTGGTTTCTCCCATTGTCTCCCCCCGTCGTTCTGCTTACTTTGGTTTAGTCCTCATTATCGTCATCCCCTTCACCTGTCTGTAATTAGTCTCACCCTTTATAAGTCTGTTTGTATTCTGAGTTCTCTGTCGGTCCTTGATGTTGTTTGGTGTTCGTGGATGTTTCGCTGTGTTCCTGCCTGTTCCTGCCTGTTCCTGCCTGTTCCTGCCTGTTCCTGCCTGTTCCTGCCTGATTCGCATGAAGATTTATATTAAAGTTATTGTTTGTATCGTATCTCGTTTCCCGTCTCGTCCGTCCAGCACGACACGTAACAGAAGGACCGACCGAAACAGTTTTTTCCCGGTGTTTCCCTGCTTTATTTTCCGTTTTTTCCTGAGTGTTTGTTTTTTGTTTTTTCGTTATGGATAACCCCGCCGTCCTCCTCCTTCTCCTGGATCAGGGGAATCGCTCTCTCGTGGACCACACTAGAGACTTCGTGTACCTCGCACCGCTCACGCACTACCCGGACAGCTGCCTTTGCACATTCTACCGTGCAGGACTTAACATCGCCACCAAAGCGCAGCTGTCCGGGGAGGGTCCACGAGAGAGCATCGCCGACTACATCGAGTGGGTGCTGGTGTCCTGCAGAGCTTCATTGACCGCGGAGGATGACACCAGCCCCACTCAAGACCCAGAAACCCCGCCAACCAGCATCCCGACACGCGGAGTTTGAGCCCGAGCCCACCACGGATGACGAGCCAGAGCCACGAGCGACAGAGCCAGAGATCGCCACAGAGCCAGAGCCCTACACGTCCGATCAGGTGCGAGAGCCGACTACAGCTACCGCGACGGGGGAGTGCAACAGGGAACAAGTGAGGGCTATGGAGAGCCCTGCCCACTGCACCACTGCTGGGGGTGAGCTGGAAGACAACTCTGGGGTCTTGATTGACTTCTCTGCTTAAGTTCTAGAAAATAACTCTGGGGATTTAATAGACTTCTTTACTGAATTATCTACTTGTTATGATCAACCTGCCTGTATGGAATTCCTACCCACCCTCCCTCTTCTACCTATGTCAACGTCTGTCTGGTCACCGCTGTCCCCTGACAGCCCCTCTGCTCACCCTCAGCCCACCACCTGTGCAGTGGGCTCACCACGGGTCTACCAGCTTCCATCGGTGTCAGGGCTGGAGGATCCCTCATCTCCGCCTCCAGCCTCAGAGTCCAGAACTCCGCCTCGGCCCTCCGACCCTGCGGCTCCACCATGGCTCTCAGCACCCTCATCTCCATCGTCGCCTGTCGGTCCACCAGCTCCACCGGGCTCCCTTGTCTTTCCGGCTCCGCCCTGGTCGGTCGTCGTCCCTCCGTCACCTCAGGACTCTGTTCCTCCGGCTGCGCCTCGTCACTCCGTCCCACCGGCTCCTAAGGACTCCTCCCTCCCTCCGGCACAGCCTCCATCCTCTGTCGCTCCGGCTCCGCCGCGGACCTCCGGATCTCCGCCTACGCCTTGGTCGCCAGACCCTAGGGCTCCGCCTTGGCCTTCCGGATCCTCGGTGTCGCCCTGGATCTTCGGCTCTCCGTCTCCGCCTCGGGCTCCTCCGCCAGAGGCTCCGCCTCCGTCGGTCGGCCCCCTGGAGTCGTCAGCCCTTCCTCCACCATGGCTCCTCCCTTCGTCGGCTCCACCGTGGGTCGTCATCATGGCTGCGGTCTTGGTCTCTCTCTGCTTCTCCTGCTCCGGGTCCCTCCTGTGTCCTCCTTGGCTCCTCCCACCTTCGTCACCCCCCTGGACTGTGTTGTATTTCCCTGTACTGTCTGTCCGGCCATGGCCTCCTGAACTCCCCGATCCGCCATGGCCTCCTGAACTGCCCACCTACCCTCCCCTTTGGATGTTATACGGCACGAGACGCGCCTATTCGGAGGGGGGCGTAATGTCACATTCATGTCTGTAAATGTCATTGGTTTCTCCCATTGTCTCCCCCGTCGTTCTGCTTACTTTGGTTTAGTCCTCATTATCGTCATCTCCTTCACCTGTCTGTAATTAGTCTCACCCTTTATAAGTCTGTTTGTATTCTGAGTTCTCTGTCGGTCCTTGATGTTGTTTGGTGTTCGTGGATGTTTCGCTGTGTTCCTGCCTGTTCCTGCCTGATTCGTATGAAGATTTATATTAAAGTTTCTGTTTGTATTGTATCTTGTTTCCCGTCTCGTCCGTCCAGCACGACACGTAACACATTCAGTGTTACAGATAAAACAAAAATTATTTTCAGATTATAGCTGATAACTTATAATGCTAAAATTCTTCACTATTTGGTCTAAATAAATCAAAAATAAAACAGAACTCAGTGTTTATAAATGCAACAAGTGAATTTTAATTACAAAATTGTAATGCGCAATATAATAATGGATGTTTATTCGCTAAAGATTATGGAGGTAAAAATGGGTTAGTGTTTTTAGATGAGGGCAAATATAAATTGGGGGAAATTAACTGTACAATTAAAAAAAAGTTGAAATATATCGAATATCAACTAATGTCAATACCAAAAATGTGTTCCAGTCTGTAATTCCAACACTACCAGTCAAACGTTTTCGAATACTAAGATTTTTATTTATTTATTTTTTTTTTAAAGAAGTCTCTTCTGCTCAACAAGCCTGTGTTTATTTGATCCAAAATACAGCAAAAGAAGTAATACTGTTAAATATTTTTACTATTTAATATAACTGCTTTCTATTTGAATATATTTTAAAATATAATTTATTCCTATGGTCAAAGCTGAATTTTCAGCATCATTACTCCAGTCTTCAGTGTCACATGATCCTTCAGAAATCATTCTGATATGCTGATTTGCTGCTCAAGAAACATTATAATAATAATAAATAATTATTATCAATATTTAAAACAGTTGAGTAATTTTTTTCAGAATTTTTTGATGAATAGAAAAGATCCAAAGATCAGCATTTATCTGAAATAAAAAGCTTTTGTAATATTATACACTATACAATTCAAAAGCTTGGAGCTAGTATAATTAATTAATTAATTTATTTATTTATTTATTTATTTTGGGGGGAGGATTATAGAAATTAATACTTTTATACAGCAAGGATGCTTTGAATCGAACAAAAGTGATGATACAGAAATTTATAATGTTACAAAAGATTTCTATTTCAGAAAATGCTGTCCTTCTGAACTTTCTATTCATCAAAGAAACCTGAAAAAAAAAAATCCGCTAAGCTATTTTCAACATAATAATAATAATCAATGTTTTTTAGCAGCAAATCAGAATATCAGAATAATTTCTGAAGGATCATGTGACTGGAGTAATGATGCTAAAAATTCAGCTTTGAAATCACAGGAATAAATTATATTTTAATATATATTAAAATAGAAAACAGTTTTTTTAAATAGTAAAAATATTTTACAAATGTACTGTTTGTGCTGGACTTTGGATCAAATAAATGCAGGCTTGGTGAGCAGAAGAGACTTCTTTAAAAAAAAAACTTTAAAAATCTTATTGTTCAAAACCTCTTGACTGGTATCGTTCCATATAATAATGGATATTTATTTGCTAAAGATTACAAAGGTAAAATTGGTTAGCGTTCTTAAAAGTAACTTTGAATGTTAGATGATGGCAAATATATAATATATATATATATATATATGGGGGAAGTCAACTGTACACAAAAAAAAAAAAAAATTAAATCTATCCAATATCAACCACTTTCAATACCAAAAATGTTGTGTCTGTGTCTAATATTGGCAGATAACTGATGTGCTACCTATATATCATGCATTAATATATGATATGTGCATGCATTATCATGCATACTATTCAAAATGCTCCCTACATAGGGTGCAATGGTCATTAACAGTAATTGTTGATTTATGATAAACATTTGACTGTTAGTTTTGGTGCTTGATGGTGCTTTGTCTCGTGCCTGAAGATTATCAGCAAGTGCAAGTAAATATTCAATATTTTCTGATATATATTGACCAATGGCAATATGGATAAATTAAAATGATTTCTAATATTGGCATATAATTGATTTTGTTACCCGTATATCATGCGTTAACATGATTCATGCATGCGTTATCTTGCATGCTATTTAAAAGGTGGGCATCACAGGATGCAGTTGTCATAAACTGTAATTGTTTTTAGATTCTCAAAGAAGTTGAATGCATTTTTGGCTAATATTGATTTCTGATAAACATTTGGCTATATGTTTTGATGCTTAATGGTGGTTTGTCTCATCCCTGAAGGTTACCAGCTCAATTCGGCTGATTGCATGGACATTCGTTACAACAAACCGGTTGCGGAGCATCTGTGCCACAGCTTCCCAGAGAACACCAAACCCACACCCAAACTCAAGGAGTGCAACATGGACCCCTGCCTCGAAAGGCTAGTTCTGTCTTATCGATCTCTGCAGCACAGCCTTAATTATAAAACACAATGAGCGGAGAATGAATCTCAATAAACCAAAGAGCATCTGTGCATGAGACATCAACTTACAATCGTGTGGATAATGGCTTGAAGGGCTAATGGTGTTTGTTTCTCTGCAGTGATGGCTTCAAGGAAGTGATGCCCTACGACCAGTACCAGCCTCTACCTCGGTATGAAGTTATTTACTGCGTACAGCACACTGCTCACATACTGATACAGATCACTGATGCTCACTGACAGAATTTAACATCAATCGTCAGAACAAACTTTGAATGTCAATTTGACAAGTCTGAAAGCTTAAAATGCCTCTTAGGAAGAAGTTTTAATACTGGACGGCTTCAAGAAAGATTTAAAGTTATACACTACCAGTCAAACGTTTTTGGACAGTAATATTTTTAATGTTTTTTTAAAGAAGTCGCTTCTGCTCATCAAACCTGCATTTATCTGATTCAAAATACAGCAAAAACAGTAAAATTCTGAAATATTTTTACTATTTAAAATAGCTGTTTTCTATTTGAATATATTTTAAAATGTAATTTATTCCTGTGATTTCAAAACTGAATTTGTAGCATCATTACTCCAGTCACATGATCCTTCAGAAAATTGTTCTGTCTTGCTGCTCAAAAAACATTGAACACAAGATTTTTTCAGGTTTCTTTAATGAATAGAAAGTTCAGAAGAACAGCATTTTCTGCAATAGAAATCTTTTGTAACATTATAAATTTCCGTATCATCACTTTTGATCAATTTAAAGCGTCCTTGCAAAATAAAAGGATTAATTTCGATAATTTATTTCCCAACATCAACAACAAAAGTATACTGACTCTAAGCTTTTTAATTGTATAGTGTATAATCTTACAAAAGCTTTTTATTTCAGATAAATGCTGATCTTTGGATCTTTCGGTTTGTCAAAGAATCTCAAAAATAATAATAATAAAAACATCAGCATATTAGAATGATTTCTGAAGGATAATGTGACGCTGAAGACTGGAGTAATGATGCTGAAAATTCAGATTTGATCTCAGGAATAAATTATTTTTTAAAATGTGTACAAATAGAAAGCAGTTATTTTAAATAGTAAAAATTTAATTTCACAGTATTTCTGTTTTTGCTGTATTTTGGATCAAATAAATGCAGGCTTAGTGAGCAGAAGAGACTTCTTTAAAAAACATTATAAATCTTATTGTCCAAAAACTCATACTGGTAGTGTATATTTAAAAGTAATACTTTCAATAAATACACAATCGTTTAAAGTTTTGGGGTTATACTGGTATCACTGAGATACTATTTTTAGGTTTTATTAATATTTATATTTTTTGTTTCTGTTCTAATGTTGTTATTTTTATATTTTCTGTTTTCATGTTAATATTAGTTAAGATTTAGTAATTGTCTTTTTTTTTAGTTTTTGTTTTTTAAAGTGTCTACATAGTTTTCATTTTTGTTTTCAGTTTCAATTTTAGCTTCTTTAGTGCAGTAAGATAAACAAAATTGTGTATATTTGTGGAAAATGCTCTGTTTTTGTTTTAGGGTGATTTTTAACATTCTGTCAAGGGTGAAAAATAGCCTTTTTGGCTAATTCTGGCACATTTACTGTCATGTTTATTAATGTGCATTGCCACTGTAAACAAATAAACTAAAATAGACTAAAATAAGAAATGACTTTGCAGCTAGCGTTTTATACGTAGTATTTCACTTAACGTTTATTTTATTTTATTTTAAATGAAAGATGACTCATGCATTTTAGACAAAAACGAAAAAAACCTGGAAATCTATTTAAATAAACTTTAGTACGCAGTGATTTTAGTCATAAAAAATTTAATTCCCCAACAACAAATATATGGCCAGTGAAAATGCTGCATGGCTAGTCATTTTGGAAGGCCATTAGCCACAGTGGCTGTTACTGTCAAGCCCTAAATACAACACGTTGCATAATATAACAAAGTAACTACTTATCTAAATTACTTAGATAAGTTACTACTAATGTACTAAGTATGTAATATTGTTGCAGCTGGGAGCAGAACCCGTGGACGTCGTGTTCGGTGTCGTGTGGAGGAGGCTCTCAGGAGAGAAGTGTGGTGTGTTTGGAGGAGGACATTCACGGGCAGGTCGTGCAGGTCGAGGAATGGAAGTGCACACACTCCCCTCGACCAGTCAGCAAACAGAGCTGCAACAACTTTGAGTGTCCGCAGTGGATGGCCATGGAATGGTCTCAGGTGAGTGACCTTTACTGACCTCTTTCATTTCTGATCACCATCTGTAGCTCTGTTCAAGAACCTGGTGAATTGAATCTGTGTCCATGCAACATGCCTGGAGCGCTCCATCTATTAGTTTGTGTTTTTGTACCTGTGTTATCCAGTGCACGGTCACCTGCGGCCCAGGTTTGCGGTACAGAGTGGTGCTGTGTGTGGATCACCTTGGACAACATACTGGAGGCTGCAATCCTCACCTCAAACCCCAAATCAAAGAGGACTGCCTGGTGCCCGTCGCCTGCCACAAACCACGAGGTACAAACAACAACACACAGATCCACATCATTTTAATGAGATCGACAGTCGAGCTACTTTGCTGACTGCTGCCAAAATAGTCAGCTGCTTTGTAAGTCAGCATCCTAACTGAAATATAACCTTATACAGCATACATACTGTTCTGCATAGGCAGGAACTGCACATGCGAGGTTAATGCTTTTTAACTGTTCTGATTCTGAGACTATTTTATTTTATTTTATTTTATTTTATTATATTTTATTATATTTTATTTTATTTTATTTTAATTCCATGATTGTCTTGGCCAGGTCTAGAAATCACACATTTAATAATCCCTTACATATTTGGGTTTTCGAAGACGCTAAAAACCCTGCTTCTTAAGTAAAAATGCCAGTTGTTGAGGGGAAAAATTAATATATGAAATATGATGTCAGTTCACAACTTGTTTTTGGCCTGTTTTTAGCTAATAATATATCTTTTTTTTTTTCTTTTCATTTTTAATTAATTTAAGTCATTTTGCAACCCCTGTGGACCCTAGTTGAGAACCACTGAGTTATTTTATTTTATTTTATTTTATTTTATTTTATTTTATTTTATTTTATTTTATTTTATTTTATTTTATTATTTCCATGACTATAATTTATTTTATTTATTTTTTAAATATTTAATTTCATTTATTTTCATGACTTTTTTTTTCATTTTTTATTTTATTTCATTTTATTTCATTTCATTTCATTTTTTTGTTTAATTTAGTTGAGAACCACCACATTTTATTTTTATTACATTTTTTCGTTTCATTTATTTACACAGCTTTCATTTTATTTTATTTCGTTTTGTTTTCTATTATTTTGTTTTATTTTATTTTATTTCATTATTTTCATGACTTTCATTAGATTTTTTGTTTTATTTTATTTTTCATTTCATTTCATTTTATTTCATTATTTCTGTGACCTTTTTATTTCATTTCATTTCATTTCATTTATTTCCATGACTATAATTTATTTCATTATTTTATTTTATTTATTTTTTTAATATTTCATTTCATTTATTTTCATGACAATTTTTTTTTATTTTATTTCATTTCATTTTGTTTTATTAAGTTGAGAACCACTGTGTTTCTTTTTATTTTATTTGATTTTGTGTTTTTATTTGATTTTATTTTTTGTTTTATTTTATTATTTTTCATTTCATTTTATTTCATTATTTCCATGACTTTTGTTTTGTTTTGTTTTGTTTTTATTTTATTGTTTAACCTTATATTAAAGCTCTGTACTCTTTTTATTTTATTTTATTTTATTTTCATGACTAGAATCCCTTATATGTCCAGGTTTTTGAACACTCTCAACACGTGGACCGCGGTTGAGAACCACTGCATTTAAAAGTGGTTCTAAAAAGTAAAAAAGTACATTTTTAATTGGATTGATCATTTCCTAATACTTTTCAGTATTAAATTAAATTTCAGTAATATTTCTCTACCTTTTTTCATTGAGCTTGTCATGATTCCTTCTAGGATAGCCTTCTTGGTGAAATATACATTCGGTGCTGCCTTCTTTCACTCATGCGTTTCTTTGTTTTTTTGTCTAATCAGACGATGTAATACCGTGATTCATCATAGCTAGTTAGTTTCGTTCAAGGCTTTGAACTCTTTACCGAAGAATTTTCTGAAATGCCTTCAGAGAAAATAAATGGGAAATAAATCTAGAGCCAAGACCGCTGATAAAGTGAGCAGTCACTGCTGAGCTCCATTCATCTACTAATAAAAACTAACATTAAAACATTGATATGATTAAAATGCTGTTAGAACTTATTTGTTTCAGGAAAGCATTTAAAGACTCTGTTCCAAAACCTAGTAATAAAATTATGCTGCCCTTTAAGGAACCCCATTTTGCAGCATTGCATGTATCCATCACAGACAATATAATGAGAATGTGCACTAAAAAAAATCCATGCCAGATAGTAGACTGCAGGAAAGAAACGTTTATCATTTATGTCATTTGTATTTTAGAATCTGTGTAGAGTGTTCTATCTCAGTGTAGGATGTTGCCTATGTAGGCAGCAGGGAAGCTCACTAGACTTTGGAGCACAGCCAACGCAGACTCCTTAAGGGAACAGTCAGTGCCTACAGCTGTCAGACAGGAGAGTAAAGTGTGTGCCACAGACAGACGTTCATGAAATAACGTGTGATCTGAATATGAAATGCTCCACAAGTACAGGCAGACACTGTGAGCTCATCGAGAGTCAGTCACGGTGCATTTTAGCGCTGTTTCTTGCTGTGGAGCTAATTAATACCTGAGACGTCTCCCTGTCTGTCATGTTCTTTTTCTGTCAGATCCTGGTTTCTTCTGACATGTTTCTTTTAGTGTCTTTCCCACAGGAGAAAACATGAGAAGTGAAATCTCTTTTGAGAGCTCATTATGATCTCAGTTGTTTTTTCTAGCCACCAGTGAAATCAATTAGCAAGGTAATATAATTCACACCATCATATCAGAAATGAATTCAACAAATGGTTGAAAATTTCACTATTGAATGGATTTATGGCCATGAATGTGTTTGTGTTATTTATGTGACAAAATGTAAAAACAGATTAGTGCAACAAGTGATTCAATTTTATCGACAATGTCCATAAATCTAATTAATTTTATAACAGTGATTTTATTTAATCTCATTCTTACACACTTACAGATTTTATTTTATTTTATTTTGTTTTTATTTTTATTTTTATTTTATTTTTATTTTTAATTTTATTATCCTACCATTTTTTATAGCTCTGTACCCCTTCAGCACTTTTTAACATTTATTTTACTTTATTTTATTTTATTGTTTATATTATACCTCTGTACTCTTTTTATTTTATTTTTTTTTATTTCATTTAATTTATTTCTATGATTATTACTTTATTTTATTTTATTTTGTTTTGTTTTATTTTATTTTTTATTTTTTTATACTACCGTTTTTTATAGCTTTGTACTCCTTCAGCACTTTTTAACATTTATTTTATTTTATTTTATTTTATTTTGTTTATATTATACCTCTGTACTGTTTTTTATTTTTTTTTTATATATATATATATTTGAGCTTTTATTAGCTTATTTATTTTTTTATTATTTATTATTTTTTATTTCATTTCATTTATTTCCATGATTTTATTTTATTTTATTTTTTATAGCTCTACTCCTTGAACACTTTTTTAATATTATGTTATTGTATTCATTTTGTTATTTTATTTTATTTTATTGTTTAACCTTATATTATAGCTTTGCACTCTTTATTTTACCTTATATTATAGCTCTGAACTCTTAATTTTTTATTTTATTTTATTTTATATTTTATTTTATATTTTATTGTTTAACCTTATATTTTAGCTCTGTACTCCTTTTATTTTATTTTATGTTTTCATTTAATTTCATTTATTTCCATGATTTTTACTTTTATTTTACTTTTATTTTAGTTTAGTTTAGTTTTGTTTAGCTCAGTTTAGTTTAGTTTATTGATTAACCTTTTATTATAGCTCTGCACTCTTTATTTTATTTTATTATCCTAACATTATAGGTCTATACTCTTGTCAACTCCTATTTATTTATTTATTTTTAATTTATTTTATTTAATTAAATTGTATTGTTTAACTTTATATTACAGCTCTTTATTATTTTATTTTATTTTATTTTATTTTATCCATTTTTCTAAGTTGAAGCATGGCTGAAAACTCAGTTCAATAGCATTTTTTCGTCTTGGTCTCTCCGTGTGACCGTGTCTTTTCTCACTTAAATATGTTACGTCTTTTTGGCAAGACACTCTTGTCATGCAGTCTTTTGTAATTAGTTCAAGTGATTTGTCAGAGTGCATGAATAAATTGCACTTTTTTTCATGCCAAGTCATGCCAAACGTAGTCCCGTCGGCTCATGAATCAAACTTCCTCATTCGAGACAGAAGACATGTGAGTTCAGGCACATTACAGGAGGTGTTTGTCATCTAGACGTCTAACACTTTCCTCCTCACACGTGTTTTACATTTACAAGCTTTGCTTAAATCCTCCAAATTTTCATTGAAGGAATACTTCACCCAAAAATGAAAATTCTGTCATAATTGAATCACCATAATGTCATTCCAAACCCAAAGAGCAACTTGAAGATCCCATATAATTCTCCTTTTGTGTCCCACAGAAGAAATGCACAGGTTGGAAATGAAATGAGAATAAGTAGTATTTTATTTTTGAGTGGAGTAGGACTTTTAGATATGAAGAAATTAATGTTTTTATTCTGCAAGAATGCATTAAATTGATCTAAAATGGCAGTAAAGAGTTGGTTTCTGCTAAAATAATAACCGGCTCAACTGTTTTCAACATTAATAATGATCAGAAATGTTTCTAAAGCAGCAAATCAGCATATTAGAATGATTTCTGAAGGATCATGTGACACTGAAGACTGCAGTAATGATGCTGAAAATTCAACTTTGCATCACAGAAATAAATTACGTTTTAAATTATATTCAAATTGAAAACAGTTATTTGAAATTGTAATAATATTTCAGAATTTTATTGTTTTTACTGTATTTTTGATTAAATAATTGTAGCCTTGGTGAGCATTAGATACTTTTTTCAAAAAAAGTAAAAAGTCTTTCCAACCACAAACTTTTGAACAGTAGTGTATTCTGAAGGAATACTTCACCCAAAAATGAAAATTCTGTCATAATTAAATCACCATAATGTCATTCCAAACCCAAGAGCAACTTGAAGATCCCTTATAATTCTCCTTTTGTGTCCCACAGAAAAAATGCACAGGTTGGAAATGAAATGAGAATAAGTAGTATTTAATTTTTGAGTGGAGTAGGACTTTTAGATATGAAGAAATTAATGCAAGAATGCATTAAATTGATCTAAAGTGCCAGTAAAGAGTTGGTTTCTGCTAAAATAATAACCAGCTCAACTGTTTTCAACATTAATAATAATCAGTAATGTTTCTAAAGCAGCAAATCAGCATATTAGAATGATTTCTGAAAGATCATGTGACACTGAAGACTGAAATAATGATGCTGAAAATTCAGCTTTGCATCACAGAAATAAATTACATTTTAAATTGTATTCAAATAGAAAACAGTTATTTGAAATTGTAATAATATTTCAGAATTTTATTGTTTTTACTGTATTTTTGATTAAATAATTGTAGCCTCTGGGAGCATTAGAGACTTTTTTCAAAAACAGTAAAAAGTCTTCCCAACCACAAACTTTTGAACAGTAGTGTACTCCCAAAAATGAAAATTCTGACATAATTAAATCACCATAATGTCATTCCAAACTCAAAGAGCAACTTAAAGATCTCTTATAATTCTCCTTTTGTGTCCCACAGAAGAAATGCACAGGTTGGAAATGAAATGAGAATAAGTAGTATTTCATTTTTGAGTGAAGTAAGAATTTTAGATATAAAGAAATTAATGTTTTTATTCTGCAAGAATGCATTAAATTGATCCAAAGGGGCAGTAAAGACTTGGTTTCTGCTAAAATAATAACCGGCTCAACTGTTTTCAACATTAATAATGATCAGAAATGTTTCTAAAGCAGCAAATCAGCATATTAGTATGATTTCTGAAGGATCATGTGACACTGAAGACTGCAATAAGGATGCTGAAAATTCAGCTTTGCATCACAGAAATAAATTGCATTTTAAATTATATTCAAATAGAAAACAGTTATTTGATTGTAATTGTAATAAATTGTAATAATATTTCAGAATTTTACAGTTTTTACTGCATTAAATATGATTAACATGATTAAATAATTGTAGCCTCGGTGAGCATGAGAGACCTTTTTTATAAAACGGTAAAAAGTCTGCCCAACCCCAAACTTTTAAACAGTAGTGTACTCCTTTAAATGTAATATCAGCTACGCAACAATGCCAAAATTCAAGAAAGCATAACCAGAAACATCTGTGCGCTTTTTTTCACCAATAATTCTCTTTGAATCAATCAATTCCACACTTAACTTGAGCCTGACATGCTTGTAAAAACTCAGTGGGTTGAAATGACAGAGGCTCCATAGCCTGCTATTTCATCCCGACCTTCCCGCACGCCAAATCCGAGGACGTCTGCCATCAGAGAAACCCAGAAACCCCAACCGAAGAGCCAAACCCTGAGCCCTCGGCATGTTCCGCCGCGAGACTTTACTGCTGTCCCACAGTCACCGACAGCTGTGATAATCCTGTTCCAGATCAATAAATGGTTGCTTGCATAAATATTTGGTTGTCACATGGAGATTTATGTTGAGCTTTATTAGCTGTGTTTGGGTTGGGGGTTGGAGGGGAAGCAGCCGGACTCAAACTGGCTTTGTAACCTTCAGTAAGACGTATGACCTGGTGATGGTACTACAGATGTTCATTGCAAGAGGGGTTTCTGGTGAAATGTGAGTGTCCCTCGGCACGGATCTCGCACCGGCTTGGCTTACTGTATCTTTTTGTCATCTTTTATCTGACACTTTCTTCCAAAACAGTTTACAGAACACTTAATACCGGGATGGTCCTCCTCGGTCTAACATGAGGTCGTGCGTCTTTGCTTGAATACAATGGGCGATGGTTACGGGGCTTGAACCTACAACCTTTTGGTTATCAGCCCAGATCTTGATTTGATTTGATTTTTCCACACCACTCGCAACTAATCGCCTCTGATAAGTAGCCAAGCACCACTTTTTACAATTATGAACCTCAAAAATGTTTTGTAATTTTAGATTTTTTAATATCTGAGATTAAATTCTGTACTGCGGTTAGCTAGTGTTTCAATACCTATAAAAAGAGCACTTTCTGTTGTGTGTTAGATGCTGGCATGCAGACATTTTAACTAGCTTAACCAGAAAGTTTTGCAACCAGCATAGATCAGCATTCTTCCAGATGGCCTTTTTAGTAGAGTTGATATATTTTGCCCTTTGATAGTTTTACCCTGTTGAAAAAAAACAGCACTGTATGCTGATTAAGTATGTTTTGAAGCATGGCAGCTGGTTGGAGCTGGTTTAAGATGGTCCTGAGCAGGAGCTAGTTGTTTAAGACCAGCTTTGGACCAGCTAAAGACTAGCTTAAACCAGCAGCCATGCTTCAGAACATACCTAACCAGCATACGCTGTTTTTTTCAGACCACACTTGGTGATCTGTCAATAGAGAGGAAGCTTTTATTGCTGTACTTGATGCATGCTTACAAGTTTCATTAACAATAATGTTGTCTAATATTGTGTTTGTTTACTTGTTTGTTGCTTTCTTAGAGAGCCAACCTGTTGAAGCCAAGCTGCCCTGGTTGAAACAGGCTCAAGAGTTGGAAGAAACCAAAGTAGCCTTGGAAGACCCAACGTGAGTTTTATTTATTTATTTATTTATTTATTTATTTATTTATTTATTTTAGGGCTGTCAAATGATTAACCGCGGTTAAATCCATCCAAAATAAAAGTTTTGTTTACACAATATATGTGTCTACTGTGTATATACTATTTATTATGTATATATAAATACACACACATACAGTATATATTTTAAAAATATTTACATGTATTTATATTTATATATATTTATATTCATATAATTGATATATAAATATATTTAATATGTAAACAACATTTTTCTTAAAGGGAAGAAGAAAAAAAATATATATATATATATATAATATGTATATATATATATATATGTGTGTGTGTGTGTGTATTTATATATGCATAATAGATAAATATATGCGACGCTTAGGAATGATTTTTAAAAAAGCACAGCATAGAACGCAAAAGTCTCCAGACACACTTTTTAGATATGATGTAATAACAACAATAACGAAAATAATAGAAATAGGCAAGCAGCACAATTCCTTTTTTTTTAATTAAAAAAAAATGTTATATAATTCAGGGTATCCGACCACAGCCACTATGAGCACCTCCTCCACCATGTTGCCATTATTATATGATGCCATCTTGCTACTGTAAACAGAAGCTTGCAATGCTTGCCCCGCCTCTGAGTTCTTCTGATTGGTCCACTGCTTTGGAAGTGACATTGCTGAGTGGCACTATGTGTAAAAGTTGACATTCTTTTAACTTGACACAAAGTCTTAAAAACGTCGCGCTCATATGCAAGACGCAGCAAAAGATGCGAGAATGGTAATGCATGTCCGTCAAGTGCGTATATATAGAAAAACTACGGAAAAGTAGCGCATTGGAATGGAAAAACGTGTTCTGTGTGAATGGCCCCTAACACGCCATTAGGTGCATTTCCATTACAGATTTGCGCAAAACTTTTGCGATGTTTTATCAATGTTGTGAAAGTATTGCAAAATGACAGTGTTTCCATTAACCAATGCTGTGTGACTAAAACATAACTTTTTCCCCTAGCGATACGTTGGAAAGGTCTAAGACTCCTAAATTGACATTTTACCATATTTTTGTGTTACAAATTATGTAGGAAAAATAATAGATTAATATATGTCAAGAGTGCAACTTAAAAAAATGTACATCATAACATGAGTTCTGACCTTTGTCACAAAAGACTTTCTTTGTCACCTTTTTCCCAATCACATTTTAGATATCATAAGAAATTATATATCAGTTAAAAACTTAAAATCTCAAAATTCATCCTTTGAAAGGCATTTTAAAATCAGACACAGAAAATGTTTTCATTCATGAATTATTAAAATTTAAGTCTGGATAGTACATTTTTAATGTCTGTGTTCAAAAATGGGAGTGACAGTTAAAGGGTTAAGAAAAATTGTTAATATTTTCATAATATTTTTAAAGACTCTTTATTTTGCCCAATAAAATTGGCATTAGATCAGTTTTGCAAATAGGCTGTCCAAGACATTTATTTGCATTTATTGATCAAAAATACAGTAAAACTGTTATACTGTAAAATATCTTTTAATTGAAATAATTATTTAAAAATATAATTATACGTATAATATAATAATTTTCTATGTGATTATATTTTAAATTGTAATTTATTCCTGATGCAAAGCTGAATTTTCAGCATCATTACTCCAGTCTTCATTTTCAAATGATCCTTCATTCATTAATGCTGAAAACAGTTGAACTGCTTTTTTTTTTGTTAATTTATTAGCAAAAGCCTGGAAAATATCTGCATTGTTGAATATTTTAGCTGTATCTTTCAGCCCTACCTTTCATCCACTACTGAGTAATTCAAGGTCATATCATGATGTCATGTAGATAGACATTACCTCTCCTCTGATTTATTATAAACTAAACCTGTCCAATATCTTTGTGTGAGTTTATCCAGCAGACAGTGAATCGGAGGATTCAATACTGGCTTCAGTCCTTAGCATTAAGTTAGTTACAAACAAGCTCTCTGGAGGAAGTTCCAGAGAAAGTTTTGTAACTTCCAACAGAGTTGGAATGTTCCTTTGTTTTATTATTTTAAATTCGATTTTTGCTTTCAGCCACGGAAACTATATATAGTATACTTTCAGTTCCATTTAACACGTTTTAAGACAAATCCATTCTGCATAATTCTGCAGACTTTTCCTGCAGAAAATACGGAAAAAGTCTGCAGATTCCGTCTGGGCTTAGCTACAAGTGTCTGAATAAACACATAAATCAATCTTTTTCTTTTTATAACCAATAATCCAGTGAACCGTGAATCCTCAGGTATCCCAAGACGGTCTCGCCACATTCTGTGCATTGCAACTCAATACAGTCATGTATTTTTTCATTCAGAAATATTCTCGACCTGAATCCTTTCACCTGTTACTCAGGATTTCTGGTGACTTCACACTGGGAGTGTTCTCTTTACTCAGCAGCAGGCAGTAAAAATCCATTTTACCCCGCTCTGTTCAACCAGAACTGGACAAGAATCAGGCTTCATTAGCTGGTTCTTCATCCGAACAAAACGGCCACTGAAACCAGAGTTGAGCGTGTCTGCGTTCTGACCTCTGTGTGTCCAGTTTCCTTTCATTACTTCAACAAGGCCCCACGGGCCACTCTCGCCTCCTGTTGTGGTATTATTAGAGTTATCCCCCCTCCCCGTCTCTGAAATGATACCCCTGTTAATAGTTGGCAGGGGAGCTTGATGGACCCCCACTACCCCCACTGAAAGCCGCAAACTTCAGGCTGCCAACATCTAGACAGCCACTGCTCCCTGCGGTCTACCAAAGGCATCTATCACAGAGACTCATAAAACGAGAAGAATGAGGGGCGAATGTGTTTAAGGCTTTACAGAAGAGCCATTGAAGAACGCTTCAGTTCGTATACATGCATTTAGGGGGGGTTACGATCTACCGTTTGTCTGCAAACCCTTCTTGAATTACACTCTCGAGTGGAGCATATCGCTCAGTGATAGCAGCACTTCTTTTGCGTTCTGCTCCGTTGCTCGAGTAACTAAATTTAGGCTGATCTAAGGTGGCGTGCACCAGGGCTCGGTACTCAGCCCTATCTCGTTGAGAGCCCAGTCCACTTTGCTGTGGAATTCACGGCTGGACGCTTGCCTTTGTGATTTGGGTGGGTGGATTATGTGGGTTGGATGTACTTGTGGAGTCTCACGCCACATCTTATCCCTGCTTTGATAAAAGTGGAGGAGACACACTGAGGAAGGAAGCTCCACTCAGACCTGTCGTCTTCCTGAACTCTAATCCTGAGATTAGAACCTGTTCACTGATACACACAGGCCCAAAACATACCTAAGAACATGATGAATTACGAAAGCTTAATTTCATGTGTTTTTTTTTTTTTAAATTTCAAAATGTCATAGTACATGAACATGATTGAGCATAAGCGTAAATGCTCTTCTAAATGCTACTGTAAAAAATTATTCTGTACTTTTTTGTGATTTTGAGAGTTAGTAAGAATTTTGTAAGTTAAATGTAATCATTTTGAATTTAATAAAACATTGTAATAAAAATATATATATATATATATATTTTTTTATGTTAGAGTTTTTTTTTAAATACCTGGAAAAAATGTTAATTCAAATGAATGCTAGTAACTTGCTAATTATGCTAAAATGATGCTAGTAATGTGCTAATCATGCTAGTAACATGCAAATCATACTAGCAACGTTAGTAACATGATAATCATGTTAGAAACATGTTTGCAACATGTTAATCATGCTAGAAACATGCTAGTAACATGTTAATCATGCTAGCAACATGCTAGTAACTTGTTAATCGTGCTATAAACATGTTAGTAACTTGCTAATCATGTTAGTAACATGCTAATCATGCTAAAACATGCTAGTAATGTGCTCCTCATGCTAACAACATGTTAGTAACATGATAATCATGCTAGAAAGATGCTAGTAACATGTTAATCATGCTAGAAAGATGCTAGTAACATGTTAATCATGCTAGTAATTTGCTAATCATGCTAGCAGCATGCTAGTAACATGTTAATCATGTTACCAACATGCTAGTAACATGCAAATCATACTAGCAACATGTCAGTAACATGCTAATCGTGTTAGAAATGTGTTTGCAACATTATTCATGCTAGTAACATGCTAGTAACTTGTTAATCATGCTAGCAACATGCTAGTAACTTGTTAATCATGTTAGCAACATGCTAGTAACTTGGTAATCATGCTAGTAACATGCAAATCATGCTTTAAACATGTTTGCAACATGTTATTCATGCTATTAACATGCTAATCATGCTATAAACCTGCTAGTGACTTGTTAATTATGTTATAAACGTGTTAGTAACTGCTAATCATGCTAGGAACATGCTAGTAACATGATAATCATGTGAAAACATGCTAGTAATGTGCTAATCATGCTAACAACATGTTAGTAACATTCTAATCATGTTATGCTACCAACATGTTAGTAACTTATTAATCATATTAGCAACATGCTAGCAACCACTTTGAGTACCCTAGCAACTGCATAGCAACACCCTAACAGTCATCCAGAATAGCTTAGCAAACTACTTTAAACTAAAGACCTTCAGACTTTAAGCTTTTAAAACTTCTCTTAAAATGTTCTGGCTGCGCTTTTTCAAGCCAACTTAAAGTTTGTCTACAGACTTTTCAATCTAGACTTTTACAAAATATTTTATTAGAAACGAAAAGAATTCAACATAATGCGAATAAGTTGACGTTTACACTCGTGCGCGTCCAGTCACTAACTCTCGTCGCCCCGAAAGAACGCAAGCCTGTTTTCTCAATCACATGAGGTGTTCTGACATCATAATATTCCCTGAATGACACCGCTACATTAGTCCAAACATGACATGTTTGGGGCTTATGGGGAATTACAGATCTCATAAACTTTAATCCCTTAAGCCTGGAAAGTGTTTAGACAGTGGGCGGCGTGAGGTGTGCACTGACACCCACTCCGGGCGAGCGCATTTCCACAATTCTTAAACACTTTTACAGATCGCTAGTGTTTCATGTGTTTTAGTTGCATTTAATGACATAACAGGAAGTATTGTACACAAGCTCTTAGTCGGCAAGGCACGTTCATCTTTTTCCTCGGATTTATTGCGTTGGTGGTAAAGAACATGCCGTGCGTTTATTCCTGAATCCAATTACGCACAGATCACGCGAGCTATGAATTTCAACAATATTTTCCAAAAGGGTCATTTTCCTCCCGCCAGAAATATGGAAAAATCATTCTGTGGCTCATTAGGAGACTTTGCCACATCTATTTTTATGATCACGTTTATTCTAAGTGCGGTTGACTTCTAAATATCAAAGTCTTTTGGTCCATGTTAATGCTATATTTATCAGTATAACCTCATAGTATTGTAAAATCTATTTTGTTTTCATTGTTATTGCAGCTATTATAGTACTTGGGTTTATTGTTATATAAAGAATTAGAGCCAGTGTTTCAAGTTTAACAGTCTTCACTTTTCCCACACAGCACTATGGCTAGACAGAAATATGAAACATATCAAACATATATATTTCTATAACTTTATCTAAAATTACAGTATATAAAATCATATTACTTAATAATAATACGTTTAAAACTATTTATATTCTTTATTATAATAATTTAAAAAATATATTTTTATAAAATACTTAATACTATTTGTTTTATTATTATTAATTTATTATATCATATTACTTCATAAAATTGAATTCAAAATTATTTGTTATATACTGTATATATAATTTATATATAATAATATAAGATAATAGATCTATATAGATTTCTCTCTCTCTCTCTCTCTCTCTCTCTCTCTCTATATATATAGTTTTTTATATCATATTATTTAATATAATTAATAATTATTTATTTATATACTATATATAAATTCACAGCAATGTGGGTAGATATAGAGATAGTGTGAGTGTGTGTAATGTATTATATTATTACTTCATAAAATTAAATAGAAAATTATTTATTTTTATACTGTATATAATTTATATATAATAAAAATAATATATTTATATAAAATACTATATATATATATATATATTATTATATCATATTATTTAATATAATTAATTTATAATTATTTATATACTATATATAAATTCACAGCAGTATGGGTAGATAGTGTGTGTGTGTAATTTATTTGAATAGAAAATTATTTATTTTTACACTGTATATAATTTATATATATAATAAAGATAATATATTTATATAAAAGACTATATATATATTATTATATCATATTATTTAATATAATTAATTTATAATTATTTATATACTATATATAAATTCACAGCAATATGGGTAGATAGTGTGTGTGTAATTTATTTGAATAGAAAATTATTTATTTTTATACTGTGTATATAATTTATATATAATAAAGGTAATATATTTATATAAAAGACTATATATATATATATATATACACACACACACACACACACACACACACACACTTTATTATATCATATTATTTAATATAATTAATTTATAATTATTTATATACTATGTATATACATTCACAGCAATATGGGTCGATAGTGTGTGTAATTTATATTACTTAATAAAATTGAATTTAAAATTATTTATATACTGTGTATATAATATATATATAGAATAAATGAGAATAATATATTTAATTTAAATACCATATATATAGTAAAATACTTTATTATATCATAATATTTAATATAGGTAGTTTATAATTATTTATTTATATAAATGAATGATTGACATATATGTATATATATATATATATGTATGTATATATTATTTCTTGATTTGATTCGTTTTTATTGAACAATTAAATTGTTTTTTTTTTTTTTTTTTTTTTTTTTTTTAATTTGCTTTTTTTTTAACTTTACCAAACACGTCTTTGTGTGCATCTAGTGAGGACAATGTAATAGCAAAACAACACTAATTGTGTTTGTTTGTTTGTTTGTTTTTAATAGTTTTTTTTTTTTTTTTTATCTTTTCACGTTTGTTCTTGTGAACTGGTTATGAAAGTTGCATATCTTTAAAACGTGCTCATAATTTGTCTTTTGTGCGTGTGCAGGTTCGTCCCAGGTCCGTGGTCAGCCTGCAGTGTGTCTTGTGGTCTGGGCGTTCAAAGGCGTCAAGTGAAATGTAAAGTGCTGCTGTCTTTTACTCAAGCCGAAGTCGAACTACCTGATGAAGAGTGTGACGAGGACAAGCCTGCCTTACAAAGGACCTGCGATTCAGACCCCTGTTTAGCGTCTCCAGACTCTTCCTGGAAGCCCGTGAGAACCCTTGAGATCCCTGATCAGCGTGGCTATGTTTGGGAATACATGGGCTTCACTCCCTGCTCTGCTTCGTGCGCTGTTGGTGAGCCTCCACAAAAGCCATTAGAAAAAACAACCTCTCTAATGCGTTTACTGCCCAAATAGCTTTTATCAACAATTTTCTACAGCAAAAGAACTGATTTAGATTTTTACATGTTCAGCTTTCCAGATTAAATGAAATTGGCATGAAATCTAAAATTGCTAAGAGAGCTGATAGTAATCAGCCTGGGCTGCAGAAATACATATCGGAATACTCCTCTGCCAAAAGCCTTGTTCCTCACAGTGTTGTTTTGCAGGCAAACAGATGGCTGTTGTCAGGTGTATGAGCACCTTGAAAAAGGAAATTGTTGATGACACACTCTGCAACGGATCCAAAGCGCTGCTCTCCTTGCTTCGCATCTGTAACCCTCAGCCATGTCCTCCGAGGTATGGTCCAAACAACACTGTCCAACGAAATTTGTTGCTTAAAAAAATGTTACTGTTTCAGGATAACTACAAGCTAATGTCTCCCTTAAGATAAAAAGGTGTTTACCACGGTATTTTGTCTGTGCATAAGTTTGTCTCTACATAAAAGAGACATAAAAAGTCTCTTGTGCTCACCAAGGCTGCATTTATTTTATTAAAAATACAGTAAAAATTGTAATATTGTGATATATTTTTATAATTTCAAATAACTGTTTTCGATTTGAATACATTTTAAAATGTAATTTATTCCTGTGATAGAAAACTTAATTTTGGTAAGACTTTTTACTGTTTTTAAATGAAGTCTCTTATGCTCTCCACTGCTAGTTGTTTAATCAAAAATACAAAAAAAAAAAAATGCGATATTCTGAAAAATGATTATAGTTTCAAATAACTGTTTTCCATTTGAATGATTTTTAAAATGTAATTTATTCCAGTAATGCTAAGCTGAATTTTCAGCAATGCTGATGTTATCAGTCTTCAGTGTCACATGATCCTTCAGAAATCATTATAATATGCTGATTTGCTGCTTAAGAAAAGTTATTATTATTATCAGTGTTAAAAATCTGAAAGTTTTGCGTGTGTTTCAGATCTTCACATTCGTTGTCCCTATGAATTGTCCTTGTATCCAAAAAAAAAAAAAAAAAATTCTTGTTTTGTGTTCCAAGGAAAAAATAACATCATACAGGTTTGTAATGATTAAAAAAAAATTATTTTTTTGGCAAACTATTCATTTAAGCAATGCCTGTGGAACTAGTGACTCAACAAAGATGATGAAGGGATAGTATTTCTTTCCTTTCATCATTATAATGATTATTCATAAAGCATTGTTTATTTTGTCATTGTTTAGTTCACTCTTTTTACCTTCCAAACTTGAGGTCAGAAAGTGAAAGTTTTTTTGTTTTAAACTTTTGTTTAGAACCTATTATATATACACTAGCAGTCAAAGATTTTTAATTTTTTTTAAAGAAGTCTCTTCTGCTCACCAAATCTGCATTTATTTGATCCAAACTACAGCAAAAACAGTAAAATTTTGAAATATTTTTTCTTTTTTTTTTAACTGTTTTCTATATGAATATATTTTAAAATAGAATTTATTCCAGTAATTTCTAAGCTGAATTTTAAGCATCATTACTCCAGTCACATGATCCTTCAGAAATCATTCTAATATTGTGATTTGCTGCTCAAGAAACATTTATTACTATTTTTATGTTGAGAATATTTTTTTTTCAGGTTTCTTTAATGAATAGAACGTTCAGAAGAACAGCATTTATCTGAAATAGAAATCATTTGCAACATTATAAATGTCTTTATGATCACTTTTGATCAATTTTAAAATATCCTTGCTAAATAAAAAGATTAATTTCTGTAATCCCAAAATCTAAAACAAAAAAGTATTTTTAATAAATAAAAAGAAATAATAAAAAATTGAACATTGATTAAAAAAAAATAAATAAAATAATAATAATAATAATAATAATAATAATAATAATAATAATAATAAATATTTTTTTCTTGAACACCAAATCAGCATATTAGAATGATTTCTGAAGGATCACATGATATTAAAGACTGAACAGACTTACAGGTGTAAGTCTGTTCATTTAAAAAAATGAATGTAATAGCACAACCCTATTTAACCATAAATATGCACACCAATACTAACAATAACAGTGATGCTTGCCTTAGCAAACGCCACTAATTAAGTCTTCCAACACCAAATGTGTTTGTCATGGAAAGATGTTGCGTGCAAAAGCAAGTTAGGAAAAAAATGACATAATGATTCATCCAGCTCCTTAACAAGGAGCTAAAATTGAACCGCTGGCCTAGATTATGTTCAAAGACCAAACTCAGATTTAATCTTAGCAGGCTGTCAGGCTGCTCTGAACATAAGGACATGTGATGAAAATAATGTGATTTCCTGTTAACTGACCATTTGCCAACAAAAGCAGGACAGCTGGCTTTTTAGTGCGGTGCATTACGGAATAAATGATTTTACTGGAGCTGATATCTTTCATGTGGCTTTTTATGTACTGCGGCTCAGAATATTACAATAGTTCATATGCTTATGGACAAAAGCGTGATTGTTATCTTAGATTATATGGGCAGGATTGTTTAAATTCGAAATGCCTGGTGTTTAAGCCATATGATCGCCTTCATATGGATCTTTCCCATCATGATTGTCATGGAATGCCAGGGATCATAAAGTTCAAAGACCATGGAAATGTCACTTTATGTTTTGCATTACTATACAATATACATACAATAATGCTCTGCTAGATCATAAACACATAGATTATTGTGGTAAGGAATATTTTGGCATTTTGTATTATAAATGATTTACTTTCTTAATTCACGTTCCTCGTGTTATTGCATATGACTTTACAATGCTTGTTATTCAAAAGAAAATATTTGTCTCCAGAATCTATTATCCAGTCAGAATCGAAAACCAGTCAGTATCTGGTGTGACCAACATTTGCCTCACGCAGTGCAACACATCTCCTTCACATAGAGTTGATCAGGTTGTTGATTGTGGCCTGTGGAATGTTGGTCCACTCCTCTTCAATGGCTGTGCGAAGTTGCTGGATATCGGCAGGAGCTGGAACACGCTGTCGTATACGCCGATCGAGAGCATCCCCAACATGCTCAATGTGTGACTTGTCCAGTGAGTATGCTATGCCATGCAAGAACTGGGATGTTTTCAGCTTCCAGGAATTGTGTACAGATCCTTGCAACATGGGGCCGTGCATTATCATGCTGCAAAATGAGGTGATGGTCGTGGATGAATGGCACAACAATGGGCCTCAGGATCTCGTCACAATATCTCTGTCCATTCAAAATGCCATCAATAAAATGCACCTGAGTTCGTTTTCTATAACATACGACTACCCATACCATAACCCCACAGCCACCACGGGCCGCTCGATCCACAATGTTGACATCAGCAAACCGCTCACCCACACGACGCCGTACACGCTGTCTGCCATCTGCTCTGTACAGTGAAAACCGGGATTCATCCGTGAAGAGAACACCTCTCCAAAGTGCCAGATGCCATCAAATGTGAGCATTTGCCCACCAAAGTCGGTTACAACGACGAACTGCAGTCAGGTCAAGACCCCGATGAGGATGACGAGCATGCAGATGAGCTGCCCTGAGATGGTTTCTGACAGTTTTTGCAGAAATTCTTTGGTTATGCAAACCGATTGTTGCAGCAACTATCCGGGTGGCTAGTCTCAGACGATCTTGGAGGTGAAGATGCTGGATGTGGAGGTCCTGGGCTGATGTGGAATTTTTGGCGTTCATGTGATTACGCAGTTTTGACGTGCACATGATATGCATTGTCTTGGTGTGCATATGATATGCAGTTTTGGCATGCATATAATACGCACCTACATCACACTCATAATCCCAACCTTTACGTATCATATGCACGCAAAGTCCATTTCTGCAGATAAATGGAACGCCAAATAGAAACAGAAACTAGTGGTACTGATATGCACTTTCATGAGATTGTGTTTACACATCGGGTATTCTCACAGCTGTTCACGTCCAAGACATACACTGTGCTAGTGAATATTTTTTTTGATCGTTTGGACACACGCTGGAAGCCCGATGTGTAATTTGCTTGTCCGTTCTGGAGCGTGCACACACAGTTCAGCCAGGGAAACAGTGTCTCTTACATGGATTACTGTGATTTCAATGTTTTGTCAAACATGTCCCGCAATTTATCATTGGTAAAGATTGCATTTTACAATAATCACTGATTGTGCTGATTGTGACGTTAAGTATGGGTTTTACGGAGGAACGAATGCGCACCACTATTAAGGTAAAGAGGTTGAAAGAACAGTTTTACCTCATCTTCTTTTTTATGATACTTGGAGGCTAACGTCGAAATCAACAATAAAATTTGCTTAATATCACAGCCACAGGCCTAAAGTGTAAGCAGATGTTTGATTGTTTAGTTCTGTCATCACAGTTAAACAAGTCTTTCATATTGTGCGCTCTGTAGCTCCTCCGCATGAGTGTGATCTCTCCTCTGAATTGCGAATAGCAAAAATGCATCATAGACAAATGTCCTAATATTACTGCATTTTAAAACCAGCTGGCGACTCTGGAGAGATAGAATTGGCAACGTAATGTATATATAGCAGTAATAAATGTATGTCTACTTTCTTAAACTCTCCAGTACCGATAGTAGAACCGTTAATGACAGAGCTTATCGATACTCCGGTCTGTCATAATTCGGTAGCCATCCCTAATGGCATGTGTAAGAGCTGTGTGTTTGTGTATTTTCTTCAGATGGGAGGTGAGCGTGTGGAACCCATGTTCTGTGTCGTGTGGTGTGGGGCTGCAGACGCGCAGTGTGTCCTGCGTGAGGTCTGTGGCAGGAAACCGCACTGAATCTGTGTCCAGTAAAGAATGTGTGGAAAGAAGACCTACAGAACTGCAGGCCTGCAACCAGGTGGCATGTCCACCGGCCTGGGAGGCTGAGGAGTGGCAGCAGGTTAGTGAGTCATGTGATTTCAGAGTTAAAATACAAAAGTCAAAATATAAATGAAATTGCAGCTCCTATAAGATGATGTGTAAGAAAAAATGGTAAATGGGAATAAATAGTCAAAATAAGCAAAAATAGATGAATCCTGTACAATGTTATAACTTGCAATATTTTAATGCAGCATTTAATGGCACATTTATCAGGCTTGAAAACACGTCAAAAACATTGCATTAAAATTTGTGCTGACAAATTGACATTGCAATATTTTATTTATGCTATATGTATTGTATACTTTGAAAGAATGAATGATTCTAAATATGATATGGGGAGCATATAAAAAAATTAGGGGTCGACCAATATGTGTTTTTCAGGGCTGATTATTTCAGATTAAGTAGACCGATAACCAATAGTTTGAACCGATATACTTATACTTGTATATATATATAATATAAATATATATATATATATATATATATATATATATGAAAATTAACGTCAAAATTAAGAATAATAAGGGGTCTGATGAAATCTTTATTTAATTGCTCTTAAATTATTTTATCAGCGAATCGGTTTTGAAAAAGACTGATACCGATAACCATAAAAATGCTTAATATCGGCACCGATAATTGGTCAGCACCTAAAAAAATCATTAGAAAAAGCTGAAAAGGTGATTTTGAGTCTGAAGATTTTATTTTATTTATTTATTTATTTTTTATTATTTTATTGTAGGGCTAAACAAAATCATCAACATTTTCATAGGCCACATTCCCACTGTTTGTTACCAATTCTGTCTGACTAAAATAATAACTTATTTTGTGATTATTATGAAACAGAAATATTAAACAAAATAATAAATATATTATAATACTGTCGAATAAATTATTTAAATGCTTCTAAATTATTTTTTTGGCAAATCGATAAAACCATAAAATTGCTTAATATGGGCACCGATAATCGATCAACCCCTAAAAAAAATACTAATAATAATTTTTAAAAAGCTAAAAATTAGATTTTTTTTTTTTTAGTCTGAAGATTTTATTTTATTTTTTAAATTTTATTTTTACCAATCTAATTTGATTAAAATAATAACTTATATTGTAATTATTATGAAAATATATATATATATATCTATATATATATTATAATACTGTTTAATAAATTAAATGCTTTTAAATTATTTTGTCTGCAAATTGGTTTTGAAAATAACCGATACTGATAACCATAAAAATGCTTATTATTGGCGCTGATAATCGGTCAACCCCTAAAAAAAAATATTAAAAAAGCTGAAAAAGTGATTTTTAGTCTGAAGGTTTTTTATTTTATTTTATTTTGAAACCTTTTAGGGCTGAACAAAATCTTTTTCTGTTTGAGTTTTCATAGACCACATTTCCACTTTTTTTTTACCAATTCAATCTGACTAAAATAATAGTAACTTCTATTGTGATTATCATAAAAACAAAAACAATAAACTACATAATAAATATATTATAATACTGTCAAAAAAAAAAAATATATATACAAAAATTATTTAATTAATTAATAAAGCATTTTTTCATTTCATTAAATTCCAGCCTGTGCAATCTGACTAAGCAGTATTGCAATATAAATTTCAATTTTATTTCAATATTTTGCAAAGCCTTAATTAAAATGTGATTTGCAAGCCATAGCAGTGTGCACTTTAAAATCTTACTGACTTCTAAACAGCAAGGAGAGGTTTTTGCATACATTTTCTTATTTGATAAAAACATCAGAAGGTGCCAGAGAATTACATAAACACTTTAAAGGACATGTTATTCTCATTGAGCATATGTTTTTGAGAATATTTTGTTGTGGAACATGATGTGCAATCATTTTTATAGCTGATCTTGAATCTTCATATGGCTTTTAATGACTTGAGTAAACAACATCTGCACATCAAGTGTTGTGTGGTTGTTTTTGCTCACATGCTGTGCTCGTTCTGCTTGTAGCATATGTGGGAAGGATTGATGTTATGTTTATGTTGGTGTTTGTTTGGTCAGTGCTCTCATTCGTGTGGCAGAGGTACTCAGTGGCGCAAGGTTTACTGTAAACAGAGACTGGCTACTGGAAGCTACCGCAGGCTAAACGACGAGGAGTGCGCTGGTACCAAACCCGACGTCCACAGGATCTGCATCAACCCTGACTGTCTGCTGCCTCGCCTGGAAGGAGGAGAGTGGTCAAAGGTGTGTTTGTGTTGCTAACCAATCTAAACTTTGGGAATATATTTCCTCCCACAACCCGTTTGGGGACACCCTTGAAGAGACAAATACTGTGTAAATAATATTTCTGCACAAACAGTGGGTTATAACTGGAATAAACTACAGAACTTCTGCCCAGATTTGTGCACAGATTTACAGTCTAGAGAAGCAGACGCTAGTTGCCAAAAGTCAGAGCCAGTCTGCAGATTTGACTTGACAGATTTGGAGGATATCAGACATGTTTGATATTTTGAGCCAATTTTAAAACACACATTGTTTTTATGTATTAGTCATTTAGTGTATGATGCCCAGTTTTTCTACTGTAGCTATTTACAAAGATGGTTTACAAATGTGATTGTAAATATGTACACTACCAGTCAAAAGTTTTTTGATTTTTAAGGATTTTTAATGTTTTTTTTTTTTTTTTTTTTTAGAAGTCTCTTTTGTTCACCAAGCCTGCATTTATTTGATCCAAAGTACAACAAAAACAGAAATATTTTGAAATATTTTTACAATTTAAAATAACTGTTTTCTATTTGAATATATTTTAAAATGTAATTTATTCCTGTGATTTCATAGTTGAATTTTTGGCATCATTGCTCCAGTCACATGATCCTTCAGAAATTATTCTGATATTCTGATTTGCTGCTCAAAAAACATTTATTATTACTATGCTGAAAATAGCTGTTTCTTTGATAAATATAAAGTTCTGAAATAGAAATCTTTTGTAACATTTGTAACATATAAATGTTTTTGTCAACACTTTTGATCAGTTTAAAGCTTCCTTGCTAAATAAAAATATTTATTTCTATAATTTCTTTCCTAAAAAAAATGATACTGATTCCTAGCTTTTGAATGGTATAGTGTAAAATGTTACAAAAGCTTTTTATTTCAGATAAATACTGATCTATTAATCAAAGAATCCTGAAAAAAATGAAATCAAACTGTTTTAAATATTGATGATGATGATGATAATAATAATAATAATAATAATAATAATAATAATAGTGTTGCTTAAACAGCAAATCAATGTATCAGAATGATTTCTGAAGGATCACGTGACACTGAAGACTGGAGTAATGATGCTTAAAATTCAGGTTTGATCACAGAAACAAATTACATTTTAAAATATATTCAAACAGAAAACAGTTATTTTAAATAGTAAAAATATTTCAGAATTTTTTTGCAGTACTTTGGATCAAATAAATGCAGGCTTGGTAAGCAGAAGAGATTCATTAAAATACATTAAAAACCTTACTGTTCAAAAACCTTTGATTGGTAGTGTATGATGCCTAGTGTTTCAAAATATATTTTATCTTTTAAATTTTAATTTGTAGTAATAACACTACCATTGAAACAATTGGGGTTGGGATTGCACTTATTTGTTTATTTTTTTCATGCAATTTTGTTGTTATATACACCAGTGTTGGGGAAAGTTACTTTTAAAAGTAATGCATTGCAGTATTGAGTTACTTTCTTAAAAAAGTAACTAATTGCATTACTTTTCATGGAAAGTAATGAATTATAATTTTTTTGCGTTACTTTTTTATATTTTTAATATAAAAACGTTATATTTTTGGCAAATGTAAAAGCTCACACCAAATAAAGGAAATGCAAATTCAGTTATTAACATATTTACAGTAATTATTGCATGTTTGTGTCATATTATGAGTTTGCACGTCACTGTTTTTATTCATTCTGAGAAATACTGAATCTGTTTTTGTGAGATGATGTTTTATTTTGAGTTTAGTTTTGTGTATGTGTGTTTTGTTTTGTCTCGTTTTTTGTGTTTTGTTTTGTTTTGGTTTGGTGTCTTTTTTTGTGTTGTTTGTTTCAAAATCAAATAAATCCAGACTTGTTTCAAAAACAAACATTTAAGTACAAAGGTAAATGTTATTTAAAAAAACAATATGTTATCACATTATATTATTTTCTTTCTTGCAAGAAGCACACACGTAGGTTTTAGGGATTAAAAAATACAATTTTTATAAGTGCTGGGCAATGATTAATCATGATTAATTGCATCAAAAATAAATGTTTTAGTTTATATAATATATAAACACATAAAGACACACATACAGTATATATTTTGAAAATATTTACATTTATTTACATGTATATATTTATATTCATATAATTTATATAAATATATAAGCATAACATTTTTCTTAAATATATACATGCATGTGTATTTATATATGCATAATAAATATACGCAGGACACACACATATATTATGTACACAAAAACTTTTATTTTGGATTAATCATGATTAATCATTGCCCAGCACTAATAAAAACACTGACAGACAATCCTGCTTTAAAGAGGTTGAGCATTTAAGGCAGCAGATAATAAAAATGCAACACATGTGGTGTGGGTGCTAATATAGTTATCTTCATAGTTAAAGTCCTTGCACACTGAGTCCGAATTTTTTGTATACATTTTTTAGTATTCGTCGAAAACGGTGGCTCAGAATTATCAAAACACCTCTAAAAATGCTTGCTACAGATGCGAAAAACACAGAAAATTGAGCCCGATACGATGTTTTATTTTTTATGATGGATGAAAGTTTCGGAGGCAGTGTGTAAACGTGACTGACACAATGTGAGGTCGCGTTTATTTTTTAATGTTCAAAAATTTGGATTGTGCCTTTATGGTTTTTGGTTTTCTATAGTTTTTGTGTGAACTGTTACTTTATTTGTCCACATGTGTTCCCAGTGTTCTGTGACGTGTGGTAAAGGCATTCAGCGGCGGGAACCCGTGTGTAGGAGACAGACGGCCTCCGGTCAGCTGGTCACTTTGGACAGGTCGGCCTGCAGTGACCTTCCCCCTCCTCCCCTGATCAGAAGCTGCCGAATGAGCCCATGCAGCAGTAAGATACCCTACGCTTCTTTAGCTGTGTGTCTTTCCATTTCCCAACCCTCTTTACGTGCAGTTTGCCACATCAGTGGCGAAGCGTTCAATTTCGTGTAAATTAAGGTTGTAATTCAACTTAGAAGTGACCTCTATTTAATCTTACTCTCACTGTGCTCTCCATACGTTCTGATAGCAGCACACAGGAAATTGCATAAAGAGATTTTGGGACCCCCTGATGTTTTGACCTGTGTTAACAGCACAATCCTACTTGGGTTTCATCTCAAGTTTCTCAGATAGAAAGCAGGGTTCTGTAGGTGTCACTTAGCATGTTGTTGTTATTATTCTCATGATACCCATGAACTCATATATGTGAACATATGAAACTTCCACAAATGTTTTTAGGTTATAGCTTAACGCCGTGGTACAGAAAGATCTGCCTTGATAATGTTTCGCGCTGAATTAGGTTTATCAGTTTGTATATCTTGATAAGGTCCCGCGGTATGAAGGGACGGTCCCATAGCAGATCAGTCTGCAAGCGGAGAACGTATTCACATTGTGCCCTCATGGTTTTTGCTCTTTTACCTAAACCCCTTTCGTCCCGTGTGATTTGACTTCATTGGGCTCGAAATCAAGAGTTTAAACTGTGGAGATTATTTGGAAATTTCGCACGCGAAACTAAAGTAATTAGCCCTAACCGATGTTTGAACCGCTTAAACTTCTTCCATGTCTCTCTACAGAGCACAAGCACTCCAAAAACCGTTGCCCTCAGGTCATGGGCCTGAAACGCATCTACATCCAGACGAGACAAGAAAAACGCCTCAGTTTTACCATCGGAGGACGAGCCTACCTTCTTCCCAAGACCTCCGTCGTTATCAAGTGTCCGGTTCGGCATTTTCCTAAAGCTCAGATCCGTTGGGAGAAGGATGGGAGCGAGCTGACCAGCTCCAAACGTCTGAGCATCACCAGATCTGGCGCTTTGAGGATCTACAACCTTGAGGCTGAAGATATCGGACTATACCGATGCTGGGCCAACCAAGATTCAGACATCTTCATCCTGAAGCTGATCGGATACAATAACAGACTTTTGGAGCATCCCGAAGGAAAGAGTTTGGGAAGTAGAAACTTCCATCCGTACGTCAATAAAGAAGGAGGCTACGTCGGTTCAAAGTGCCACGAGGGGTTTCCACCTGGAAAGAAGCCTCTTAAATCTCACCCAAGCTGGATGCAAAAGAACGAGTTCTACCGGGACGACGACGGCCAGCCTAAGGAGCTCTGGGATACGCTTGCTTTAGGGAACTATGCTTTGGCTTCAGCCGCCAGGAGCCACACAGGAGCTTTTGTCCTTGATCCTGCCCAGTTCGAGGAGCTCGTGAAGAACATCAGTCTGCTGGCTGAGAGCGGAGATGTGACGGATGAAATGGCGTTGCACCTGATTGGGAAACTTATGGAGGATCTGGCTGCCGCGGGGCAAGACTCATCGACTGAGGAAAGCACTACGATGGATAATCATTTAGATAGGACGCCGAACACTTCTGAACTTTTCGAGGGAAATGCACCAAAGAAAGGCAGCCGAGCGTTAATCGTTCGTCAAAAGCATCACGGATCTGCCATGAGCTTCCAGAGGGATCTCAGGATCCATGTGGGCAGAACCGCTTACCTAACCAATGCTACCCATAGTCTCACGCTGATGTGTCCCGTGCAGGGACTGCCACCTCCAAACCTCTCCTGGAGCAAAGATGGAGCTCCGCTTCAGAACAGCGATAGGTAAAGTAGATGATATGTGGTTAAAGCGTTTTTTTTTCTTTCTTCTACAATTTATTTCTTATACAATTTACAGTTTACAAACTAAGGACTAATTGACTTACAATACCAATGATACTTGAAGCCAGCACTGTGCTCTGGTGTTTGAGTTACCGGAGCCATTAAAAATGTTTAACTTCCTTCTGATATCGAATATTTATCTATTGCATCGTTTTGTAAATGTGTAAAATTGGCTATTTATTGTTTTTCAGGCATAATGTGAAAATGATTTTTGACTTATTTATGCATTATTCATGTACTGTTATAGTATTTATTAATATATTGAATTAGATTTTATTTTTTAGATTTTCCATTTTCATTTTAATTTAAGTTTTAGTGACTTTATTTGCTTGACATTAAAAAAAGTGTTTTGATGTTTATATTTAGCTCTCCTTTTTTTTTAGTAATTTTAGTATAAACTTAAACATATTTTATTTCGGTTAGTTGGCAAGACAACATTTCTGATTTTCATTTAATATTTATATACATTTTTTATTTATATATTTAATTTATTAATTTATTAATTCTTCTTTTTTATTATTTTTGGTTTGTATACTTTATGTGAGGTTTTTAAAAGTTGTATATTGGTTTAATTTTAGTAATTTTAGTAGTAGTAATTTTAGACTTGAACTTGTTTTATTTTATTTTATTTTAATATATCGATTTTATTTTATATATATATATATGTGTGTGTGTGTGTGTATGTGTGTGTGTGTGTGTGTATATATAAGACATTTTATATATATATATATATATATATATATAATGTCTTCCATTTTCAATTGAATTTAAACTTAAGTTTTAGTGATTTTATGTGGTTTTTATTATATTTTTTATTCATTTTTATATATATATATTTAGCTTTTGTTTTTTGTAATTTTAGTACAAGACAACATTTCTGATTTTCATTTAATATCTATATAAATTATTTATTTGTTTTTGTTTTTTAATGTATATATAGAATGTTTTAAATATATATTTTATATCTTCCATTTTCATTTTAGGTTTTAGTGAGTTTATGTGTTTTATCATTTTTATTATTTTGTTTTAATATTTGTATTTATTATTTATGTGTGCTTTTGTATTTTTTTTTTTTTTTTATGTTTACATTTAGCTTTTATTTTTTGTAATTTTAGTACTTCAACTTCAACCTATTTTATCTCAGTTGGCTGCCAAGACATTTCTGATTTTCATTTAATATTTATATAAATATATATATATATTTTTAATATATAGATTTGTTATGTTATATTTTATATCTTCCATTTTGATTTTAATTTAAGTTATAGTGATGTTATGTGCTTTTATCATTTTTTATTAGTTTTTTTTTAATAGTTGTATTTAGCATTATTTAATTTATTTATCAATTTATTTATATGTGCTTTTGTAGTTTTTTATTTTTTTAAATATATATTTATATTTAACTTTTATGTTTTGTAATTTTAGTACTCCTAACTGATTTTATTTCAGTTGGCTGCCAAGACAAAAATAATTCTTAATAGTTTTAGTTTTTAGTAACAACACTGGTTCTATCGTCCTGAATTGCATACTGGTGCATCCCTTTTTTAAAATGTGTAAGTATGTGTACATGATGGCTATTATATGTCTATATTTCTCTTTTTATGTAACATTTAGAGTTATCAGTTTTAGATGAAATGTTCTTTCCATTCCTCTAATTTTGTGCCTCCATTTTGTGGCTCAAAATATAACTATTGGCATAGACGTCTTTACTTGAACACACCAGTACAGTGTTTGATTACAAATCTTCTGGAATTCACATGACTTTCCTCTTTTTTTTGGGTTATTATCAACCGCAGTTCTTCTAGATGATGTTGGAAACGAGCAGAGTTCAACTTTAACACCGAAAAGCCATTTTTTCTCTCTTTATAGAAAACAAGACTCCCTGTGTACCTCTGAGTCCAGCCGTGACTGATCTTGATTGAGCAACCGCGTATTCCAAAAGCCTGTTAATCACCAACCCACTCAAATATTCACCTCCGGAGCACCCCAGATCTCACGTTATGCGGTCTGTTGGGGTCAGAAATACTGGCTACGCTTCTTTCGCTTGCTCTCCGGGGTCGCATTGTGGTCTAATCGTCTACTCTATACTGTTGACTGTTAAATACCGTCATTGAAAACATTGACTTAGTAACTCGGCTTTGTCCAGCTCACAGCCTTAACATAGCCTCCGCCTAGACAGTCGCCAAACATTGTCTGCCCCTCTTCCTGGCGTGCGCTATGGGACCTGAAAGAGACATGGCTGAGCAAACAGTGTTCATGCCTCTTTTTGCAGTCTTGGCTTGAAAACTCAGCAGCCCTGAGGTGAATTATCAAATATTGAAGCGCTATGACTTTCAGAGGTCACTTTTGACTTGGACTGTAGGGTCATGCTTTTTCCAGTTTGATAAAGTGGTTCTGAAGTACATTTTTGAGATTTTAGGCATTTTAGGAGATGAATAATAATAAAATGTTAATTGCATTGTGCCATCTCATGCTGAATTAGCACATTTTAATATGTTGAGTGACCTTCAGAAAGGTGAAAGGGCGTTTAACAGGGCTGAAAATGTAATTTTTACTTGACAAATACAGCAAAACATTATTTGATTAAAAAAAACATTATTTGATTAAAAATTTAAGTATGAAATATATTCAGTCTTAAATTGAGAGAGAAAAAATAAAATATATATATATATACATACACACATACATACATTTTAATATAATTATATAAGATAATAATACACAATATAGTATAATTATATAATTAGAATTATATATAAGATTGTGTGTGTGTGTGTGTGTGTGTATATATATATATATATATATAATTGTATTATTTATATTATTATTGTATTATATATAAGATTGCATATATTGCACTTTATATTATATTTTATTATATTATATTATGCAAAAACCTCAGGAAATATAAAATACCACTGTCAGAAGGAAAAATAAAAATTATATTTTAGATATTTAAAAAAAAAAAATTCTATTATGCAGCAGAATTTATATTCCCCAAATACTTATATTATGTTATGTTATATTATATTATGAAAAAAAAAAAACTCGTGTACAAATTACCACAGTCAAAAAGAAAAAAAAATCAATTTTTCTATTATAAATATATAATATTTATAATATTTTATATATATATATACATATATATATATATATGATAACATAAAATATGAAACATTGAATATGAATATATATATATATATATATAAAATGTTTCATATATTTTATTTCTTATGTTATTTTATGTTAAGTTGGAAACAGGTGTTTTAGAAAAGTACATAAAAATACATAAAGTCAAATAAAGTTGTATTTTTGTTGATGCATTTAGCAAAATGTGTGTGTTGACAAGCTGACATGAGTTAATCATTGTGGAAAATCATTTTTACATATGTAGTTTATAAGGAAGACACAAATGGAACTCGTTTTGTAGAATTACCCTGCAGATGTTGATTTTGACAGCTTGGTTTTATGCTACATTTTCGCCGCTTGTCACATCCATTATCAGATTTTATTGGAATCAGATTTAATTTTATTGGAGTTGGGATTAAATAGATTCATTTAGTTTTATTGATGGATGCTTGTTTCTATGATTGTTGATGTCATGTCCTCTTTAGATCCTTGACAGAATTTATCTGGCAAGTACGAATAAAAAATTTTTTTGTCGTTTTTTAGAAAGTTCAACTGAGGGAAACAATCTCGTTTTCAGCTATAACCATTTTTGTCTTATTATATTTTTGGATCATGCACAGTTCTTTTATAATACTTTATTTATTTATTATACCCCAGTTATTTTGACCACAGTATTGCTCAGAGCTGCCAAATCATTTGCCTCCCACTCTTTTGTTGACAGGCGTGTTTGTGTGCGGTCTCTACTGCATCACTGCAGCCATCAAAACACTGCTGTTCAATGCCACTTGACTCCAAAACCAAATATAACGTCACTGCCAACTCATGCCAGCCCAGTGCCAACCCGGAATGAATACATTCCACTCCTACACAGTCATATTTACAGTTAGATCATGTTATTCTTCTCTCGCTGCAGGTATTGGGGATATTTTAAAAACGTCTAGCTATATGGAGATCCTTCCAAATTACAAATAAATTTCACACTATTCCAAATTGTCATTTTTTCCTCCAACATTAACCCCTTTCTGCCCAAATTAAATTTAATTGTAATAAATTAAAATATACATAAAATCTTATAACAAGAAGAAGAGCAACAACAACAACAACAATAATAATAATAACATAAAAACTAAGTATTAATTTTATAAAAATAAAATAATAATCATAATAATAATAATTATTATAACAACAACATACAGAAAAAGTAAATAGACTTTAGCATAATGTACACATTTACAAATTAACATATCAATCTAAAAATAAATCATAATTTAATAATTTAAGTTATATTATATATGTTGATATAAATTAATTATTATATTATTAATTAATAAATAATTATGTTCATTAATATAGTACTTCATATATATAAATTAATACATAAAAATAAGTCCTAATTATTTATACGTTTGTGGTCTGTGCATATAATATTATGATTATGTAAAATCAAACATAACACAGGTGAATATGCTTCAAGCAATTAGTCTTTCCATGCACTTTAGTTATATTGGTAATACTTTAAAATACGGTTCATTAGTTAACATGAACTAAAAATGAACAATACTTCTACTGCATTTATTAATCTTAGTTAATGTTATTTTTAGCATTTACGAATGCATTATTAAAATCATAAGTTGCATTTGTTAACATTAGTTAATGTTCTGTGAACTAACATGAACAAACAATAAATAACTGTATTTTTATGAACTAAGATTAACAAAGATTAATAAATAGTGTCATAAATGGATTTATTGTTCGTTCATGTTAGTTAATACTAATATTAACAAATAACACTTTATCGTACACTGACTAAAATTATAAACACAACACTTTTGTTTTTGCCCCCATTTTTCATGAGCTGAACTCAAAGATCTAAGACTTTTTCTATGTACACAAAAGGCCTATTTCTCTCAAATATTGTTCTCAAATATATAAATCTGTGTTAGTGAGCACTTCTCCTTTGCCAAGATAATCCATCCACCTCACAGGTGTGGCATATCAAGATGCTGATTAGACAGCATGATTATTGCACAGGTGTGCCGTAGGCTGACCGCAAGAAAAGGCCACTCTAAAATGTGCAATTTTACTGTATTGTGGGGTTCAAAAACCAGTCAGTATCTGGTGTGACCACCATTTGCCTCACGCAGTGCAACACATCTCCTTCGCATAGAGTTGATCAGGTTGTTGATTATGGCCTGTGCAATGTTGGTCCACTCCTCTTCAATGGCTGTGCGAAGTTGCTGGATATTGGCAGGAACTGGAACACGCTGTCGTATACGCCGATCCAGAGCATCCCAAACATGCTCAATGGGTGACATGTCCAGAGAGTATGCCGGCCGTGCAGGAACTGGGATGTTTTCAGCTTCCAGGAATTGTGTACAGATCCTTGCAACATGGGGCCGTGCATTATCATGTTGCAACATGAGGTGATGGTCGTGGATGAATGGCACAACAATGGGCCTCAGGATCTCCTCACGGTATCTCTGTGCCATCAATAAAATGCAGCTGTGTTCGTTGTCCATAACATACGCCTGCCCATACCATAACTCCAACACCACCATGGGCCGCTCGATCCACAATGTTGACATCAGCAAACCGCTCACCCACACGACACCATACACGCCGTCTGCCATCTGCCCTGTACAGTGAAAACCAGGATTCATCCGTGAAGAGAACACCTCTCCAAAGTGCCAGATGCCATTGAATGTGAGCATTTGCCCACTCAAGTCAGTTACGACAACAAACTGCAGTCAGGTCGAGACCCGATGAGGACGACGAGCATGCAGATGAGCTTCCCTGAGACGGTTTCTAACAGTTTGTGCAGAAATTCTTTGCTTATGCAAACCGATTGTTGCAGCAGCTGTCCGGGTGGCTGGTCTGAGATGATCTTGGAGGTGAAGATGCTGGTGTGGTTACACGTGGTATGCGGTTGTGAGGCCGGTTGGATGTACTGCCAAATTCTCTGAAACACCTTTGGAGACGGCTTATGGTAGAGAAATGAACATTCAATTCACAGGCGACAGCTCTGTTGGACATTCCTGCTGTCAGCATGCCAATTGCACGCTCCCTCAAACCTTGCGACATCTGTGGCATTGTGCAGTGTGATAAAACTGTACATTTTAGTGTGGCCTTTTATTGTGGCCAGCCTAAGGCACACCTGTGCAATAATCATGCTGTCTAATCAGCATCTTGATATGCCACACCTGTGAGGTGGATGGATTATCTCGGCAAAGAAGAAAGTGCTCACTAACACAGACTTAGACAGATTTGTGAACAATATTTGAGAAAAATAGGCCTTTTGTGTACATAGAAAAAGTCTTAGACCTTTGAGTTCAGCTCATGAAAAATGGGGGCAAAAACAAAAGTGTTGCGTTTATAATTTTGGTCAGTGTAAAAGAGGAGAGTCTTCATCATCTCAAAATATGTGATTGTGGGTTTCCAAATCCTATAAAGGTTTTAAACAGACCCTTTCAAATAATGTTTCATTTTGTCTCATTTTGAATCTGATGTCAAGTCACATTAAAACAGTGTGGAGTATTTTGATAATACATTTTAAAAAGTTTTCTTCTTTTCCATGTTGGGTAAACTGGGAGCGTCTTTGAGTTAATATGAAAAGAAGTCATTTCATGTGAAACGTGTGAAGACGCATGGCTCTGTGTGATGCCGTAGATCTCTATTCTCTTCCCATCCGCGCCGCTCGTGGCCCCAGGGCCGTCTCTCTGCTGTGGCGCTTACATAGCGCTTCTTATTTTTGGCCGTAAGTATAGCAAAACACAGGCGAGGTGATTGACGTTCACGGACTCTAAAGCTGTGTGAAGTCTCACCCTTTTGCGCTCTTTCGCTCAGATGTGTCTTGGCACCGCTGCGACGGTCTAAATCAGATCCTAACAAGGTTGCTTTACTCCTAGAGCTGTGAACGGGATTTCACGCTTAAACCGCTGCAGCTTCTGCTCCGTCTGGTTACAGAAGATTGATGTTTAGCTTTAAAATGTAATTCTAGAGTAAGCAGCACTGTTACTGTTGCTCACACAGTGTATATTGTTAATAATTTAAAACATGAAGTAACTTGAAGTATCAAACTTTGGAGTTTAACCTGCACTTTTTGTGTTTTAGAAATGAATGATAACTTGGATCATGGAGATTAATGATGCTGCTCTGTTTTTAAGCAATCATCTTTATGATTTCCTCCATTAAAACAAGTAAAAAAAACCCATCAAAACCGTATCTAGATTATGTATGGTTTTTAGGTCTTGGTTATTAAGATATAATAATATAATATTTGAATTTTTATTTAGATTTTAGCTTTTTTTATTTTTATATTTTTAGGTTGTAATTTTAGTTTTAGCAATTTGTGGTTTGGTCATTTTATAGTTTTGAAGTATAAATATTTAGCTTTAATTTCATTTGTAATAATATTCTTTTGCAATTTTAATATTTTAATAATTTAAATGTAATAATTTAATGTAATTTTCTTCAATTTAAATATTTTTCAGTTATTTGAGAATGTAGCTTTTCTAGTTTCCGTTTAACCTTTTTAAGTCAAATTTTTCATCTTACATTGTTATTTTTATATTTTCAGTTTTTAATTTTAGTTTTACTGATTTTATGCTTTTTTGTTTGCGAATACAAATATTTAGCTTTAAGTTTAGTTGTAGTAATATAATTTAGCAATTTTAATATATTTTTAATAATGTTATAATTTATTTTCTTCAACTTCAACTTTTTTTAGTTAGTTGCAAAGTTAACTTGTCTAGCTTCCATTTAACCTTTAAGTTACTTTTTTATCTAATATTTAAGTTTTTATATTTGCAGTATTTAATTTCAGTTTTAATAATTATATGTGCTTTTGTCATTTTTTTATTTAGTTTTGAAATATTTATATTTAACTTTAAATAACTTTAAATAAGTTTAAATTTTTATATTTTTATTTTTCGATTTTCAGTTTTTAATTTCAGTTTTAGTAATTTTGTGTGCTTGTAATTTTTGTTGTTGTTTTGAAATATTCGTATTTAGCTTTAATTCTGTTCTAGTAATATTATTTAGGAATTGTATTATTTAATATTTTAATAATTAAAATATAATTTCTGTGTAACTTTTCTAGTTTCCATTTTATTCAATTTTTAAGTTTGTTTTTTTCATCTAATATTTTTTGTCATATTTTTATATTTTCAGTTTTCAATTTAGATATTGAGCTTTTATATATTTTAGTCATTTTAGTAATTTTATTATTTCATATTTTAATAATTTAAATGTAATAATTTCATGTGATTTTCTTCAGCTTAAATATTTTTCAGTTAGTTGTGAATGCAACTTCTCTAGTTTCTGTTATATTTTATTTTTTATTTTTTTTTTTTTTTTTTTTTTAAATATTTATATTTAGCTTTAATTTCTGTTCTAGTAATTAGAATAAATTCATTATTTAAGAGTATAATCATTTAAATGTAATATTTTCCGGTGTTTTCCATGTTCCTTTTAAATTTTAAGTTTGTAGTGAAGGTAACTTTTCTGGTTTTCATTTAACCTTTTTGAGTTTGAATTTTTAAACTGATCTTTGTTATTTCAGCTTTATTTCAATTAACAAAACATATTTAGTTTTTTTATACTTCTGATTACTAATAGCAAAACTTGGTCCAACTTCCTGTTTCAACAGGAAACAGAGCAAGTCAACACAGGAACACTGAACATATTCAAAAATCTTTTTAATCAGCATTCCTACTTTGTTTCCAGTAAGAAATATGTAAACATCAGATGAACTTGAGAGACAACATTTTTTAGACTCGTGCAGACAAATATGTCTTGAATTACGTTTGGTAAGAAACATTAAAATTAGGTTTATGCATAAAACAAGATAAAACAATCATCTGAAATGATTTGAAATGCAAGCTCAAATTTCCCAAAGGCGACTTGCGATCATTACTAATTTTTTTTCATTAAATGTGGCATGTACAGTGTACAAGTGGGATAATGTTTGTGATTGCGGAAACAATGCTGCCATTGTCCCAAAGTTGATTTTGCGCACACATTTGTGCCTGTGAGTCGCTCCAGACGTGCCATCACACTTGAGATGATATCTTTTGTATGAGTTCGATACTTCAGACATGATTCAGCTGCTGTGTTTTTATTAGTGGCTCTGAATGAGTGGGCTTTCATGAGATGTGTGCTGGACGGGATACAATGCACATTTTGTGCCGGCGTCTCTTTGTGGCTTTGGGTGGGAGTGGACGGAGAGCTCACTGCACACTGGAGGTTTCTAGCTCTCAATTCTGACTTTATTAATCACTCTGTTTCTCTTCCAAAACATAGGGAGCTTCCATGCTGAGTCTGTCTACACAGGCAGCAGTCTTTTGAGGGAGCATCCTCGCTGAAATCGAGCCTTTTGAGTGATTGATTTTCAATTGTTCATATTGGCAACAACTTTGTGTTTCTTACAAATAGTACTTTTCAAATAATACGTGTGTGTGTGTGTGTCAGTAAAAAAAGTAAATGAAAGAAATACTTCTGTTTCACATAAATGCTGATCTTTTGAATTTCTTTTCATAAAGAACCCTGAAAAACAATGACACAGTGTCTGCAGTGTTAAGTAGCACAATTGTTTTCAACATTGATAATAATCAGAAATGTTTTGTGAGCAGCAAATCAGCATATTAGAATGATTTCTGGAGAATCTTGTGACACTGAATACACTACAGTTTTGAATAATAATGTTCAAGGGGCCTTTTACCCCACACACAAGGCACACAGTGTTGATAAAAATACTTTAGCTAAATAATGTTTTTTTTTAATAACGTATAAGTTAATACTTGTTCAAAACAATCACTTTAGCAAAGTTTGTACTATTTTCAGCTTATTTTGATAAATAAAATATTTTTTTCAATAAATATACTGTCATTAAACTGTTAATATAAAACATGTATTTTAAATCACAGAAACAAAATTGTTTTAAAATGTAAAGATTCTGAAAGCACTGAAGGAGATCCCAGTACAGTAGTAACAACAAATGTTTTTTTTTTATATATAATTAAGATTAATATCATGTTTTTAAATATGATGGTTTCATTCTAAACATGGTGATTATTTCTAATATGGACACCCAACATAATATATGATACTTACCATCTGAATCTAACAATGTCATGTTAACAAATGGAAAAGTCAGTCATCCATTAATTATCAATATAATTATTGTGCCTTTTAGCCCCAACAGCAAGGGCACTTTTTGCCCCAAATACCTTTTACATATTCTCATATTTTGTTATTTAAAAACTGCTGTTTTAATGATCTTAAACAAAACTAAAAATTAAGAAGACATTTGTCTCAAGATATAGTGAATAATTTAGCGACTCATTTGCTACTTAAATCTAAAACATTTTTAAAAACATCAAATATTAGATCAAGTAAGCACAGAATCAGCTTTGTGCCGTTGCCCGCCATCGTGTCACGGATCAGACAATTTTGTTTAGGAAATTGCTACACCACGTTTTTAATAATAGGAAAATAATATCAAAGGCGCCTTTTACCCTGGGACGCCTTTGGCCCTGTTGTATATATTAACTTGAGAAATTAGACACTTACTTTTATCTCAAGCAACTTACAAATGAGGACAATAGAACTAATCAAAACAACAAAAGAGAAACAATATATAAGTGTTTTGACAAGTCCCATTTAATACGAATATTAAATGTTAATATAAATATTTAATTGTCATTTTATAGTTATTTAACATAATGGGTTTGATGATCATGGAATGCATGAACTAGTAAAAGTCATTTTTAATAATTCAGTGTAAATGAATTAGTAATTAAAATGTATAAAAAATAGAATAATTGATTTTTTTTCTAGTTTTGAGAAAATAGCTATTAAGCTTATACCTTCTCTAGTGTTACTCCGGAGGCCCACTAGTCTGTCAGAAGTGTCAGATGAAGTCCCTGAGCAGTCCCCCAGACTCGCACAATGGCGTCTGCACAGTAAACACTTTAATCAGGTATATAAACACCTCTGAGAGTCCATCACACTGCCTCTGATTGGCTCTTCTGGGACTCCTGATTGCTGTAGGGAAACTCCTGGGGGAAACCTCTGATTGATATACAGGAAATGAGAGATCGAACTAGATCTCGACCTGATCCGATGGTGTGACTTGATTAAGACACAATCGCGGTGTGTGTTTTCAGTGAAAGGGCACAGAGCGGTGCATTGAGCTCCTGTGGTTTCATCTACAGTATGTAATACATAGAAAGCAGTTGTTGTTTTAACCCAGATACAACCCGGTTTGGTCTCTTATTGCTTAAAGTCCTCCTGCAGTCACTAAATATATCCTTGAACTCATCTTTGAGGATTAAAATTACATATTAATACTTTTTGTGGAAATTTCTTCATGCATAAAATTGCATATAATTCTACACCATTGCCTTAGTTAGTGTAAGTGTATTCATGAATATGCAAATCTTTAAGCGCATTAAAAATCCCAGATAGACATGTAAACAACATTAAAACTTGATTTTCATCACAGGGGTCTTTAATGCTACATATGTGGGTATGGGAAATGCAATAAAACTGTGTTCTCTGTTTTCCCCAGGGTATCGTGGGACAGCGATGGAGAAGTACACATCCTCAGCCCCGGCGCCAGTGATGTGGGAACCTACAGATGCACCGCTACCAACGATTTGGGCTCTGATTCAGAGACAACACTAGTTCTGCTGGCTGGTGAGACATTACACACTGTTGCTCTCTGTAATGACTGTTCAGTATACAGTGTGAGCTGTTGGGTTTTTATTTCTTTATAAACAGAAAGTCCCACGATCGCTGCCTCACGGACAAACACTTCAGATGTGAAGAGTGGCAGTCTGAAGGTGGTGGTTGGAGGGGTTGTCAGCGTCCATTTAGATGCCAACCTTACACTCGAGTGCCCCGTCAAAGGTATGGGATGATTTACAGATGGATCGCTGGGAATATGAAACTTCACAGTCGAAACAAAAATAAGAAATTATATTTTAAAAATATGTCATGAAAAATGTCATGTCATGAAAACATAATGGCATCATTTATATTCCACCAAAACCTATATAAATATTATAAAATATTACACAAAAATTATAATTATATTAGAAATAAATGCTTTGTTGTTTCATAAATAATTTAATGTATAATGTATTTTTTTATGAACTCTGTAGAAATTATTTATAATTTATCTATTTTATAAATAAATATTAATAATGAATACAAATATGTAAGTATATATCTTACTATCTGCTGTTCTTAATTTAATTTGCAGAAATAATAATACCCAGGAGATTACAATAATACAAATTTAGGACAATGCAAAATATATATATTATACTATAATTTATACTATAATAATAATTTTATACAAAAATAATAAAGTAATTATATATTAATTATATAAAATCAGAATATATAAATGTAAATCATAAATATATATAGTCATAATTTACAGACATAATTTACATATGCCCATTTTAAAGAAAAGCGTCAGATGGATTTAGAGGCTTTTGCATCTGAACGCTATATTCTATATTTTATAAATAAATATTAATAATGAATACAAATATGAAAGTATATATTTTAGTATCTGCTGTTCTTAATTTAATATGCAGAAATAATAATGCCTAGGAGAGTACAATAAAAAAATATATATATATATATATATATATATATAGAATATCTGAATATGTAGTTGAAATTTTAAATATATAGAAATAAATGTATTTATTTAAAATTCTCAATAGATACAAATCAGGATATATGAATGTAAATTGTGAATATATAGAAGTAAATCAGAATATGTAAATGTAAATTGGGAATATAGAGTCATAATTCTGAATATATAAATGTAAATTATGAATATATAGAAGTAAATCAGAATATGTAAATGTAAATCAGAATGTATAGTTTGAATTCTGAAAATATAGATACAAATCAGGATATATAAATGTAAATTGTGAATATATAGAAGTAAATCAGAATATGTAAATTTAAATCAGAATATGTAGTTGTAATTCTAAATAAATAAAAGTAAATTAGAATACATATTTATAAATTTAAACATACATTCAAATCTGAATATATAGTTGTAATTCTGAATATACAGATACAAATTAGAATATATAAATATAAATTGTGAATATGTAATTCTAAATATATACATTTAAATTGTGAATATATAGAGGTAAATCAGAATATATAAATGTAAATCAGAATATGTAGTTGTGATTCTGAATACATAGAAATAAATCAGAATATATAAATGTAAATTGTGAATATGGAGTCATAATTCTGAATATATAAATGTAAATTATGAATATATAAAAGTAAATCAGAATATGTATATGTAAATTGTGAATATGTAATCATAATTCTGAATATGTACATTTAAATTGTGAATATATAGAAGTAAATCCGAATATGTAAATGTAAATCAGAATATATAGTTGAAATTCTGAATATATAGAAATAAATCAATATATATTTATAATTCTCAATAGATACAAATCAGAATATATACATGTAAACTGTGAACATTTAGTCATAATTTTGAATATAAAAATTTAAATTATAATAATATATAGAAGTAAATCAGAATATATAAAAGTAAATCAAAATATATATTTATAAATCCGAATATATACATTTAAATCAGAATATATAGTATAAGTCTGAATATATAGATACAAATAATATATGAATGTAAATCATGACTATATAGAAGTTAATTAGAACATAGTTATAGTTATAAGTTATAGTTAAATCAGAATATATAAAGGTAAACCAGAATATGTAGTTGTAATTCTGAATTCTGACTATCTATCTGTATATCTATCTATCTGTCTATCTATCTATATAAATAAAAGCTAAAAGTCATATTTATCATACAATATGTATAAAAAACAGACATTGGTTTAATTGCAGACTATGGCTTTAATCGCACTAATGTGTATCTTCGCGAGAAAACCTCTTTTCGTCATTGCGCCTTGCTGCAGTCTCCAGTGCGGCGTTAATGTAGATTCTTCAAATGATCTAAATACTTCACTGTGAAAAGTGAACATGTTTGATGTGTGCATATCCCACGCTTAATAGCTCTTGTCCATGTGGTTTTGGTGAAAGATTCGGCTAATTGGACAGAAATGGTGTGTAAAGTCAACGGGCGTTCAGGATGCCGGGCCCTTCGATGGGATTTATGCCGTGCTGCGTCATTTACAAACGTCAGTCTACTGCAGCAAAACAGAGCTCCTGTTGCTCGATTGTACTAAAATACATTTTACAGAGCTGTCTATAGATTTCTACCTATGCAGTGAGCAGTCTAATGGAATTTAGTGCATATAATTCAGATGTAATTATGGTATTTCATATTTTCATTGTTCCCTAATACCCTGAAATGAGACTTTTGTGATATTCTTGAGTCATTCATGCCTTACAGTCTTCCCAAACTGGACACTATCCTCTCTTTCATCTCCTTTTTATTTGCCTGTTTATATAAACAAAGGTCTCTGAGGTCGTTGTGTCTGTTTTCACTTGTCATCGCTATTCATGTGGACTTGTTTACGTAGTGATTTGGTTGATGCAAAGGACACCTGCTGTTAACATTGGCCTCACAAATGGCCAAAAAGCCACAAGTGTCAGGTGTTCTCTCATGCTTTCATCACCATCTGATTCGCTGAGATGAATAAACAGGATTTGATGAACCCATCCAGTTGGCTTTGACAGAAAGGACGGCATGGGCAGCCACAGAGCAGTGCGTTGTGGGTAACGGTGTAAGGAGATACTGTAATTGAGTAGTTTAGCTGATGGTGTGGAGAGATGTGTTGTTAGAGGACACACACACCCGGATACATCCATCGTCTGATCCAGGTCACGCAATTACAGAGCAGAATTCAGTCTGCTCATCATGCGGGGCATTAACAGTAGCTCCGTTGTAAAATCTAGTGAGCTGACTACATGGACAGCTTCTATGTGACCTCAAAAGTGACTGATTTTGGAAAGCTCTACATAGGTAGAAACCCTGTGCATCAGTACAGCTTTAGAGTTTTTTTTTAATAAATCAAAACTATTTCAATAATGCTTTCCAGTATTAAAAAGTATAATTTTATATAAAAAAAAATAGTATTAATAATTTTATTCATCTGCTGTCTTGGATTTATTAACAGCCTGACTACGTAGTTAAAACGCTATATTCATAGCCAGGTATTGAAACAGAAGGAAAAAATGGCACATAAAATGTGTATTTTTCTAATTCTATTATAATCTAGCAATAAACATTTAATAAACAAATTATTTTATTTTATGTTTTTTTTTAATCAACAAATGGTAAATATTGATTGTGATCAGCTCAGAGGATCACACTATATATTATATGTACTTTATTATTTTGTTCATTTTATCATCTTTTTTTTTTTTTTTTTTTTTTTTCTAATTTTATTATTTTATTTCTATTTTATTTTATTTTAAATTTTATTTTTTTTATTTTATTTTATTTTATTTTATTTTTATTTTATTTATTTTTTTTAAGTTCCAAAGTTTAAACTAAATAGTATATGAACTGTTTTATTTTTGTTAATTTATATATATATATTTTTATTTATATTGTTATAATATTAACAACATAGCTATTGGAACAGTAGAACAAATTAAACAATTTGTATATTATATATACAAATATATATATATTATTTTTCTAGTTATAAACATTAAATAATTGTTATTTTTATTGTATTGTATTGTATTGTATTTTTAATTTATTTTATTATTTTCAGTATTAATTGAGAAGTTCCAAAGCTTTTTATATTTTTTATACATTTACACTTATTTATTTAATTTATATTTATATATTGTTGTTTAGGTTATTTAGTTTATATATGCTAGGTAAATATTATACAAACTTTATTTTTATTCTAATTTTATTCTAATTTTTTTATTCATATAGTTATTTACTGTTTTATTTTATTATTTTATTTTATAAAATAAAATAAAATAATTTTAAAATACTGACAGAAGTAAAAAAAAAAATTTTGTATTATTTAATTTTAATCTTAATTTTATTTAAATATTTATAAATATTATATAAACTGTTCTAGTTTTTCCTGATTCTGTTGTTGTCTAGAACAAACATTAAACAATCAAATTAATTATTTTTTATTGTATTTTACTATTTCATGCTATTACTTCACTTAGTAGTCCAAAAAATATTTGTGAAAAAATATTTATCATGAGCCTGTACAAACTCTTTTAATTTTTCTGTTCATGTTACATTTCTAAATTGATATAGTTAAAATGCTTTGCCAGAATTGCTAGGTATTATCAAAGTCATTTTTATTTAGCACCATTAAACATAAGAACAGTTGACCAATGTGCTTTACACCAATAAATACAAAACCTTAAATAATAATATCAATAAATGAATAAGACCAGGAATGGTGAAAATCACAATAATAGCAAGAACAAAGATCACTGGCATCAAAGTACTACTTTCAAACTCTCTGTACGACTGGTTAAAAGCCAAAGAAAGAAGTAGAAGTGCTCCGTGCAGGACTGCTTTCAAACCTAATGTGTATTGGAACGGAGCGCGTGTTTGTACGAGAGTGCAGTCAGTAGGCGGTCAGCATGTAGAGATAAACATTTTGTATGTAATATATCTTTTTTTAATGCTCCATTTTTTCATCATCATCACGCAGTTATTGTTCCTGCGTACGTTTCTGCTCCCGGTGGAATTTCCCGCTCCAAGAAAGCAGAGGTCACAGCGGCGGCCGCTATTAATCCTACCTACATCTTAACAACATCACTTCCTGCCATCTTTGCAGGCATGCCTGACTGTTTACTGGTGCCAGAGTGTGTCAGTGCCCACGTGTGTGCTTGACACACACACACACACACCTCAAGGCCTCCGATGTGATTTTCCATTCCTAAGAGTGTGTCTATTCATTGGCTCTCAGACTAACGGCCGTATGTCAGTACTAATGTCTCCATTCGGCAGAACGGGGGACCATAAAACTCAGACTCCAATCCATGTGCTGCTCATTATTTTCAGCGGGGGCGTCTCATGGGAACTGGTTGGAGGGAGGCAATTTGCATTCATTGTGCCCATTTGTACAAGTAATTCGTGGCAATCTGCTGGCCTCTTGTTGATCTGCTCTTTGAATCAACATTTTCCGCGGTTTGATTTATTCGGCGCGGCCTTTGATGTTGACATATGAGTCTTTTAAGGGCACGATAGCAGTTGCCCCTAAATACTGGACCCTGTTCAGTGATTTGTCAAGAGCTTAGGTTTGTTTTTGAGAAAGTTGTTTTTAGACCAGTGCGTTTGGCACTTTTCCTGTATGGGGTGCAAAATAGGGTCTGAAAATCTAAATATATATCTATTTCAAATGGTAATTGTGAAACTCTGTGAAAAAAGGTCAAACTAAATATTATATAAATGATTTTATTTTATTTTTCATTTAATTTTTTTTATTTTTCATTTTTTATTTTATTTTATTTACTTCATTTTATTTAATATTTGATTTGATTTGATTTGATTGCAATTCTGGTCATAAACATTAAATAGTTATTTTATATTTTATTTTATTTTTAGTTTATTTGATTATTTTCAACTGATTTTGAGGAAAATATTTATTGAGAAGCTCTGAAGCTTTTTATGTTTTCTTTGTATTTATTTTATATTTATATGTTGTTATTTAGTTTAGATATGCTAGGTAAATATTATATGAACTTTTATTTTTTGTGTTAATTTTATAATTCTAGATTTTTATTTATATATAGTTAAAAAAAATTAAACATTAAATATTTATTAAATAATAATTATTTTAATATTATTTTATTTTATTATTTTCAACTAATTTTTAGAAAATATTAATTGAGAAGCTCTGAAGTTTAAAGTATTTTTTTTCATCTTGTTTAATATTTCATTTTTTATTTTATTTATTTTATTCACTTAATGTTTTATTTTATTTTATTTTATTTTATTTTATTTTATTTTATTTTATTTTATTTTATTATTTTATTTTTATTCTGGCAACCCTGGAAACGTTTTAGTTTTTTTCTTTATTTATCAATCATTAAACACAAATGGAATAATAATAATAATAACAACAACAGTAATAATAATAATAATAATAATAATAACAACAACAATGATAATTGTTTACTATTAATTATAATTAATATTAATAATAACAACAACAGTAGTTTTTATTATTAATTATAAATAATAATAATAATAATAATAATAGTAATAATAGTTACTATTATTATTTTATGTTGGCATGGTATTAATAATAATAATAACATTTTTGGGGCTTTCCGAATTATAAAGAAAATTAAAAATAAAATAAAGTGAAAAATAAAATGAAATGCAAATAAAAAATATTAAGAATATCCAATTTTATTATTGTTATTATCACCAGTGCTTGTTATTGTTGTTGTTATGTCATAATTCATAATTTATTTACATTTTTGCTGAACTATTTTATTTGTTATTCTATATTATTCAGTCTAGAAAGTCATGAGGTAATAAAATATAAAATATTAAATAAAAATGGAAAATAAAATAGTTTTCACAATCAATATTTTCAGAATCACCGTTTTCAGGGCGAGGTTTGACGTGTTTAAAAAACACCGTCTTTTTCTGCAATGCTAATTTTATTTTAAATAATAGTTCTTGTAAAATATCTGACATTTCTATCAACATACATTTTGTCTGTCAAACACCTTTAAAAAGTAACAGGACACCTAAAGTGTACCCTCCTCAAAGAAAGCGGTGATTAGCGTCAGCTCCAGGCTCCAGTGTGAATTGATTGATTGAGAGCGACCTGCCGTTTGTCTCTGAACAGGTGTCCCGCGGCCAACAGTGAGCTGGCACCGCAAGGAGGGTCCGCTGGCCGCCAGCGCCAGCCCTCTCCCGGACGGATCTCTGCTCCTGAGAAACCTCACACCGCAAGACTACGGCACCTACTCCTGCGTGGCTGCCAACAGCGTCGGAAAGTCGGTGGCCTCCAGCCTGCTACGTGTGGCGGGTGAGTAGCGATTCCCACAGCGGCCGTATGTCAGTCCACACTTCGCCGGGTGACAGGGAAATCCTCGCACGACAGCGTTTCGCTGCTCAGTGAACCGCGCTCTGTGGGTTGGCTCGCTTTCCGACAAAGTCAGCGAACTCAGCGGGAGATTTGCGAGTCGCTTATTGATATTGGCATCGCTTGGCGCGCCTCGTTGAGGAATAACGTGAGACCTACGGCCTGCAGGGGTGGTAAAATCCATTTTTAAGGCAAAATGAAGAAATATTTCCCTCTTTATAGAAGCCGTTTGTCTCTGGGGATCTTATAGGCCTCAAACAGAAGGCATTTAGATGGCCTCAGATGACATGAGTTTCCTCCTCCGTATCTCATTAATTGAGCTCATTTCTGTCTCCATCACAGTCAAAACGGGCTGTAATCTCTCCGCCGATTGGGCAAAACCTCTAACTAGGAGTAATAATTCAGCTACTTGAGGTCGTTCAACCATCAAAGGAACAATCTACCTGTAGGAATGCTTTGGTTGATTGCGTTTGATGGTGAGATGTTTGATGACACAGTGCTGTCTTGATGCCAGGAGGAGCTGTGGGCGAATCTGAGCACCAGGCTTCAAAGGAGATGAATAGGAAGAGGGTTTTGATGGCCTCTGTGATCGGCACCAGCATCACGGTTAAACCTGGAGATACCTTACGGATAGGTAAAGTGCTTTCATGTGGTTTAAACGATACATTCTTGCAAATAAAGGTTCCAAAAGGGGTTATTTTGTAGCAGTGCCATAGGAAAATCATTTTGGGTTTCCTCAAAAAACACTTTTTTTCTTTAGTGTGAAGAGCATTTTAATAATCTACAGAACTTTTTTCCACTATAAAGAACCTTTTGTGCAATTGATGTTGAAGATTCTTCATAGAACCATTAATGGCAATAAAGAATCTATTTTTAAGAGTGATAAGCTTGTTTTGAAATTTAAACCCCTAATTATTGGTCCTGCCAACATAATTTGTCATTTTTATTGTATATTAAAGTTCATGCGTTATTGGTTTATCGCATCTAAAGTATTTTTACACCTACAGACATTAATATTATTTATCACAAATACTTTCCTTATTTATATGTAAATTAGAATAAAAGAAAAAAAAGGAGGAATGTAAATGTTTGTGTATTAGTTTATTCATTCATTCATGCAGAAAGAGTAACCGTATGTTCAAAAATCTAGGATGAAATGTACTATTTAAAATAAATTTCATTTAGTATTTTTAGAAAAGCATGAAATTAATAGTTTTAATTTATGAATACAATTATATATTTATTTATTTATTTATTTAGGAAGTGTAAAAGTATATTCAAAAATTTAGGATGAAATGTACAATTTAAAAACATTTAATTTAGTGTTTTTAGAAAAACATAAAATTCATAGTTTTGATTTATTAATTAAGGTTTTATTAAGTTAAATAATAATAAAAAAACATTGAAAATCATATTTTAATGATTATTTTTTTATGTTTCCAGTTCAGTGTTTTAGTGTTATTTTAGTATCATTGAGGTACTATTATGATTTTTATATTTTGAATTATTTTTTATTTTTGTATTTTATTTGTTTGTTTTGTTAATTTATTAATTAATTCATTCATTCATTCAGGAGGTGTAAGAGTATATTAAAAATCTAGGATGAAATGTACAATTTAAAAACATTTAATTTAGTGTTTTTAGAAAAGCATAAAATTCATAGTTTTGATTTATGAGTTAAATAAGGGCTTTAAAAAACATTTTAAATATCGCATTTTAATGAATAGTTTTGTATTTGTTTCCAGTCCAGTGTTTCAGTGTTATTTAGATTCAGTTATGTTTTTTTTTTTTTATATATATATATTTTGAATAATTTTATTTTGTTTGTTTGTTTTATTAATTAATTTATTTATTTATTCAGGAAGTATAAAAGTATATTCAAAAATCTAGGATGAAATGTACTATTGAAATACATTTAAATTAGTGTTTTTAGAAAATATTTTTTATTTTATTTTATTTTATTTTATTTTATTTTATTTTATTTTAGATTTCAATTAATGTTAATTTCAGGTATTTCAAGGAAGTGCTTTTATGGTTTTAGTTTTAATTAACTACTTATAACTCTAATTCAAATATGTAAAAATCCTTAAAACAGGATTGTTTTGTTTTTTTGTTTTTTCAACCACACTGGCAATTTCACTTGTTTCACAGAGTAAATGTGTTGTATTTGAAGGATTTGAAGATATTTTACCTGGCTAACTACAAAATTACAAAAACATGAATTGCTAGCAAGTTGCTAATTAAGGACTGGAGTTTACTGTATGCTGCTGTAGCCCCTTATTGTTTCTCTGAGTGTAAAAGTTCAGATTTCCTGTAAGACTAAGAGTCTAAATGCTCTTCTTAGTGCATGTTTTGCACACTTCAGTGAATAAATGTCTTGTTTTTAAGTCTAATTACAAATGACAGATGTCAACCCCATTTCCTCTTAAAATTCACCCATAACCTCTTCAGGTTGTCCGGTGGTCCCCAGTCACAGAAAGCCCATCAAGTGGTCGTATCAGAACCAGACCCTGAAGCAGAGTCCAGGCGTGAGCCACCGCATGCTGGTGGGGGGACGAGTCTTGGAAATGAACACGCACGGAGGGAAGTTTGACGGACGATACGAGTGCCAAACACAAACCAACAACCAGCAGCGTCTCACGGCATGGATTCATGTGCTTTCACAGGGTTAGTGTGAATAAAAACAATATGGGTGAAGAAACTCAGAGCTCTCTTTAGTTTTAGAAATACATACTACAGCTCACTGTGCAGTGTGCACTGTATGCATGTATGGATAGCCACGTGATCTGTGCAGCATACCACAATGCTGTTTTTACACTAAACATGCAAAATCGCAATTAGTTTTTTTCCCCCAAAATCTTAGTGAGCTGCCTGCGTAGGCAGCATTTTCAAGCATTAGATGCACACTCTCGATGTGAAGGCGAAAAAAAAAAAAAAAGTGTGTGAATGATGAATAGCTGTAGTCTTCTGATGAAACCCAACACCCAGAATAGACAGGAAAGTAAAACTTGACTGCGCTATGTTGAAGGTTTGGACATGAATTGGACTTCAGTTCTGTCTTGTCAAAAACCAAGCGCTCAGACTCAGAAAGCTCATTTGTGTCTTGTTAAAGCTGCATGTCTTCCTTTCAGTTCCCGCACAATGCCAGGAATTTTAAAAGGCAGAGACGATAGTGTAGATATTCAGGCCCTGATTCCTAGAAACCTTTAAGGGCTAGTAAATGGCCTCTATAACCTCTCACTTTGAATCAGGCGATTTGGCAGCCTACTTGAGTAATAGTGCTGCTTCTCTGAAAGTGCTTTCCTGATGCCATCATATTGATTCGTGCCGTACCCGTTTCATCCACTATAATTGCAGTTCACAGGCTTCATGTCTGGACATGCAGCATATATAGGTGCCATATCGTATATACATTTTAAGTCAAAAGTTTACATATACCTTGCAGAATCTACAAAATGTTAATTATTTTGTCAAAATAAGAGCGATCATACAAAATGCATGTTATTTTTAATTTTGTAGTGACCTGAATAAGACATTTTACATAAAAGATGTTTACATATAATCCACAAGAGAAAATAATAGTTGAAATGACCCTGTTCAAAAGTTTACATACGCTTGATACTTAGTACTGTGTCTTTTTTTTTTTGTTTAGTGATAGTTGTTCATGAGTCCGTTGTTTGTCCTGAACAGTTAAACTGTCTGCTGTTCTTCAGAAAAGTCCTTCAGGTTCCACAAATTATTAGTTTTTTCAGGATTTTTGTGTATTTGAACCCTTTCCAACAAGGATTGTATGATTTTGAGATGCATCTTTTCACACTGAGGACAATGATGGATTAAGAGCTGGGGGGGGGGGGTTCAAAACTTTTGAACGGAATGAGGATGTGTAAATTTTTGCTATTTTGCCTAAATATCATATTGTTTTCATTTAGTACTGCCCTTCAGGAGCTGCAGAATATATTTACATGTTTTCCAGAAGACAAAATAAGTTAAATTTACCCTGATTTTCAAATTCAAAAAGTTTTCACCCCCTGGCTCTTAATGCGTCGTTTTTCCTTCTGGAGCATCAGTGAGTGTTTGAACCTTATGTAGTAGTTGCATATGAGTCCCTCAGTTGTCCTCAGTGTGAAAAGATGGATCTCAAAATGTTGGAAAGGGTTCAATTACACAAAAATGCTGAAAAAACAAATAATTTGTGGGACCTGAAGGTTTTATTTGAAGAACAGCAGGCATTTTAATTGTTCAGAAAAAACAAGGGACTCATGAACTCAAAAAAAAAAAAAAAAAAAAGAACAGCTGTGGATCGTTCAGGTAGCTACATAGTATTAAGAATCAAGCGTATGTAAACTGTAACACAGGGTCATTTTTATAAAATTCAGCTACTATTTTATCTTGTGGACTATATGTAAACTTTTATGTGAATCTGCAAAGTGTATGTAAACTTTTGACTTCATCTGTAGATATCTAATGTCTTTTGATCAGTTTAAATAGTATGTTTATTTCTCTCTGTCTTTTTCGGGTTGTAGAGTTTGAGTGGCGTTTGGGTGAGTGGAGCACATGCAGCGCTTCCTGTGGCAACAGAGGTACTCAGATGAAGAAGGTTCAGTGTCTGACGTCAGAGGGCCAAGAGATGCCTCGTTCGGTCTGTCATCATCTTTCCAAACCGATCAGTCAACCTCGGCCATGCAACCTGCTGGACTGCCCTCCCAGGTACACTTCCTTAAGCAAATAATAAAAATGCTTATAGAAATAGCTCACCCCAAAATGCTGAAAATGTCCTCACCCTCAGGCCATCCAAGATGAGTTTGTTTCTTCATCCAAACAGATTTGGAGAAATGTAGCATTACATCACTTGCTCACCAATGGGTCCTAGAAAATGGGTGCCATCAGAGTCCAAACAGCTGATTAAAAACATTCCCTGTTGTTCTCTCACATCAAAATCCATTCACATGTGTATATTTCTCTTGTGAATCAGATGAGAAAACCTCTTCACTGGAAAAAATGTTATGGATAGAAGACAAGTAGGCATTAAAACACCTTAATTATTAATTTGTTTTTTACAAACACATAGTTTTTAGCTTCACAAGACATTAACTGACAGACTGGTGTTGTGTGGATTATTTATATTTAGCTGTTTGGACTCTCATTCTGACGGCACCTATTCACTACTATGTAATGTAATGCTACATTTTTCTAAATGTCCTCACCCTAAGGCCTTTCAAGATCTGGATGAGTTTGTTTCTTCATCTGAACAGATTTGTAGAAATACAGCATTGCATCACTTGCTCACCAATGGATCCTCTGCAGTGAATGGGTGCCGTCAGAATGAGAGTCCAAACATCGCAATAATCCACAAGTCCACTCCTTGTTGTCCTCTCACATCAGACTCCACCCATATATTTGTTTATGAACTGTTTTGGACTGTTTTCACTTCTAAACAGTGTTTGATCTGTGCATATTTCTTTCCTGATTCAGACAAGATGACTTTTTCACTGGGGGAAATATTATGGATAGAGGACTAGTAGCCATTAAAACACCTTAATGGTGGATTTGGTTTTTACAAATACAGTTTTTAGCTTCACAAGATTTTAGCTGATGGACTGGAGTGGTGTGGATTACTTGTGGATTATTGTGAGGTTTTTATGAGCTGTTTGAACTCTCATTCTGACGGCACCCATTCAATAATATGTAATGTAATGCTAAATTTCTCTAAATGTCCTCACCCTAAGGCCTTTCAAGATGTAGATGAGTTATATAATATTTCTTCTTCTGAACAGATTTGTAGAAATGTAGCATTATATCACTTGCTCACCAATGGATCCTCTGCAGTGAATGGGTGCCATCAGAGACCAAACAGCTGATAAAAACATCACAATAATCCACAAGTAATCCACACCAGTCCAGTGCATCAGTTAACATCTTATTAAGCAAAAAGTTGTGTGTTTGCACAAATCCATCAAGGTTTTTTAGCATCACTTCTGGCCAAAATATGAGTCCATAATAATAATGCATAATAACAATCTCCTATCGTCCTCTCACCTCAAAATCCACCCACATATTTGTTTCTGAACTGTTTTGGACTGTTTTCACTTGTAAACAGTGCTTGATCTAAGCATATTTCACTAGTGATTCAGACAAGATTACTTTTTTACTATAGAAAGAAGTATTATGAATAAATGACTCTAATGAAAGATTTGTTTATTCCTAGCAAGCAGCTTTTCACTTAACAATATGTTAATTGATGGAGTAGTGTGGATTACTTGTGGATTATTGTGATACTTTTATCAGCTGTTTGGACTCTCATTCTGACGGCACCCATCCACTGCAGAGGATCCATTGGTGAGCAAGTGATGTAATGCTCTATTTCTACAAATTTGTTCAGATGAAGAAACAAACTCATCTACATCTTGAAAGGCCATAGGGTGAGGACATTTAGAAAAATGTAACATTACATTACATAGTAGTGAATGGGTGCCGTCAGAATGAGAGTCCAAACAGCTAAATATAAATAATCCACACAACTCCAGTCTATCAGTTAATGTCTTGTGAAGCTAAAAACTGTGTGTTTGTAAAAAAGTAGATAAACCAACTCATCTTTGACGGCCTATATATTTCTATATATTCTGGTTTACTGAAAGTAATTAAATTCATGTAGATAAACTGGATAATTTCTCCACTATCTGAAAAAAGGATCCATTTTCATTACTTAGACAACATCTTGGAAGATTATAATGGGAAAAAACAATCAGGATTGGGTGCAATGTAAACAAATCCATAAAAACTGCAATGTCGTGCTATCAGACCTGCTCTATAATTACCCCAGTTTTCTGGCCGTTAGCGATTCAGAAGTCTGACACAGTGACAGTCTCTCTGTCTTTGATAAACGAGCGTCTGCTGACGGATCTCTCTATAGACTTTAATATAAAGAGAGCAGAACCCTTCACAAGTCTGCGAGCTGTGATGCATTTGACTGCGAGCAGCACCCCGGTTCTCTGATTCCCAGCCAAAGTGCCTCTCTCCATCAAACAGCCCATCTATCATTCCCTTCCCAGCATCAGTCTTTTTCAGGGGCCGTGCAGACGCTCAACGAAGCGCATGAATCAAACTCTATGAGTCCAATGGGGCCGGAGAAGAGCAGATATCAGCTGTCAGTGTAAAAGAGCTTTTTTTTTTGTCAGTGCACTAGTCTGGCCGGATAAACCCCTGTGGGGTTACCATTTCAACACAATGCAGAAATCAGACTGATTACAGTAAAAAAGTAATGTGAAAATGACCAGAGACAGAAATGAGTTTTTCCAGTAAAGGGCAATATTTATCCCCTGGACTTGATTTCCAGGACTTTTTAAGGGCGGTTTTAATAATTACCTTTATTAAATATATTTATGGTGACTTGAATGTCAAATGCTGATGACAAATACTTAAATGTAACCAGTTATTGCAATCAATTCTAATACTATAAACTGACGCCAGTAGGATTTTATCAACATCAACAAAACAACATGGAACAGAAGCTACATCTGATATGCTTACACGTTTATTTACATTAAAGATCCTTGCACACCGAATATTTTTTCATATTCATCATTTGTCACACACACAGGCTCATAATTGTCAAAAAACACCTCTCAAAATGTTTGCTACGGATGCGAAAAATGCAGAAAATTGAACCCGATCTGAATTTTTTTTTATGATGGACGAAAGTGTGTAATCGTGATTGACACAATGTGAGGTTGTTTTACTCATTTATGTATTTGATTCATTGATTTAGAGACCAAGATAACTAAATGCATGTAGATAAACTGGGTAATTACTCCAATGCCTGAACAAATGGATCCATTTTCATTATTTATAAAACATTTTGAAAAATTAGATTTGAAAAACCAGTATCAGTATTGGGTGCAATTAAAAACAGTAAAAAAAATAAATAAATAAATGTGGTACAATGTACAATATTAATTTATTTAAATTTAATTTTTATTTATTTATTTATTTACATGTGTTTTACCTGTATTTGCATGTTGCGTTGTGTTGTAGGGTTAACGGAAATGTCCATAAAATTACAGCATGTCCTGGCAGAAAATTACCTGTACATTTTCAGATTTTATTTTATTTTATTTTATTTTATTTATTATTTAATTTAATTTAATTATTTATTTATTTATTTTTAAGATTTTCAATGAGAAAATTGGCTAAAAAATTGCAGAATTCACCATCAGCGGTGACTAATCTCATTATATCTCATTGGCTGTTGCATTTATAAGTTCAACATAAACGTCTGTGATTGGTTGTAATGCTTAACACTGCAAAAATGTGAGAAAACAAAAATCTGATGCAATATGACCTGATCTAAATGCAATACCACAATAGACTTCTCTTTCAATTTCACATTTCACTTTAATCACAAGAGCCATAATATATTTAGCTTATTTTCTTGACCCCGTATTTTGAATTTTTTCATTTTGGGGGCATTTTCACCCCCAACCCTCTATTAATTTCTATTTATCACCATACTTTTTATAAAGACAGTATGAAATGTAATTTGCACTTCTGTAATGTGATCTATTTTTCCCCTTTTTGCCTTGGTTGCATCAGCAAAATACAAGTTAATAAGCGTAATTTATTTGCATTTTTTATATTTAAGCATCTGTAAAAAGCACAATAAGGACATATTTTAAAAAATGTCAAAATTTTGATTGTAAAAGAGCAGTTTAGTGAACCGAATAATATTAGCACGCGCTGTACTCTCCCTCTTTCGCAAGCAGGAGTTTTGTGCAGAGAAAAATATTCTAGCTTGAATCATTAGCATAGTCCACGTTTCATATGGCGAGCTGATTGATTGAGGGTTTCAGGGTTTCTCGGAGAACACAGGATAGATAGTGCACACGAACGCTCTCCGACTTCTATACGTCCATGCCAAAAACATCATCTGATTATTGCCATGCGTCTGGACTCGGCGCATGAATCATATGGCTCTGTGAAAGCGTTTAGCGTCAGTTCAGAGCCATCAGCGGGAGATCCTCTCACAAAGCGTGTCTTTGTTACTGCTTCTCTCGCTCTAACACAACCCCAAATGCCCCGCAGAGGCTCCCAGCTCCCCAGTGACTCGGGTACAAGCTGTGCTTTTTCAAAAACCAAATATATCCAGCCGTACGTATCCACTGTTGAAATGTATGGAGATATATATTCTTGTCGGTTTGGAATGGCACGTCTCCAGAGTTGGCTAGAAGACTGAGGTTTGTTAGCTTGTGTTTAACTGTGCGAGTACAAAGAAAGGTGGTAATACGCAGCTAGATTTAAATGTCCACTCTATGATAGGATGCAACAGGTGTGAAGATAAATCATGTCCTGTAATAATTCCGATGACATTTGCAGTGCGTTTTTTTTCCTTGTCAGTAATGTTGTTTACAGCTGAAGTGTGTAATTTCTGCACCACATGGATCTGTAATAATAAAAAACAAAACAAAATAGTGGATTATAATTATAATACCCATTTTGAAGCTCTTCTGACTTTGAACTAGAAAAACGTTCAGTTTTGATTATTGAGCTAAAAAAAAAAAAAGAAGTGTTTTGTTACGTCTTTTTTACTTTTTTACTATTATTTGGCTGTATTTTTGGCTGAAATTAAGGCATTTATATACAAAACTGAATCACAAAAGGCAAAAATAAGATTTGTTTTTGAGATGGATGCTGGTTGCAATGCAAGTTCAAGAGGTCACATGACAACAGTAACATATTTTTAATATGTTATTATTTTTAATATATTATTCATGGATTATTTAGCTAATATACAATACCATTCAAAAAAGGTGAGTAAGATTTTATTTTATTTTATTTTATTTTATTTTATTTTATTTTATTTTTTATTTATTTTTTATTTATTTTATTTTAATGCATTAAATTGGTCAAAAGAGACCAAAACATTGTACATTGTTTTTTAAATAGTTCTGTTATTTATATATGTGTGTATAATATATGTGTTTTTAGCATACTACAATTTGGATCATTTTGAATATATTATTCATGGATTATTTTGCTTTTAATCTATAATATACAATACCATTCAAAAGTTTGAGGCGAGAATGATTTTATTTTATTTTATTTTATTTTATTTTATTTTTATTTTAATGCATTTTGAGGCATTACATTGGTCAAAAGTGATATATTAAATATAATTTATATATTAAATATTAAATACATACATAATAAATAGATACATATATATATATATATATATATATATATTTATATATATATATATATATGTATATACTTATATATATATATATATATTAAATGCTGTTTTTAGCATACTACCATTTGGATTATTTTCAATATATTATTCATGGATTATTTTGCTTTTAATCTATAATATACAATACCAGTCAAAAGTTTGAGATGAGTACAATTTTATTTATTTTATTTTATTTTATTTTAATGCATTTTAATGCATTTTGAGGCATTACATTGGTCAAAAGTGATATATTAAATATAATTTATATATTAAATATTAAATACATACATAATAAATAGATACATATATATATATATATATATATATATATATATATGTATATACTTATATATATATATATATATATATTAAATGCTGTTTTTAGCATACTACCATTTGGATTATTTTCAATATATTATTCATGGATTATTTTGCTTTTAATCTATAATATACAATACCAGTCAAAAATTTGAGATGAGTACAATTTTATTTGTTTTATTTTATTTTATTTTAATGCATTTTCTTGCAATAAATTTACATTGTTTTTTAAATATTGTGTTATTTTCATAAATATATATGAAAATTCAGCATTACATCACAGGAAAATGTATTTTACAATTTACAATTTATTTCACAACTTTACAGTTTTTACTGTATTTTCGATCAAAAAAACAGCCTTAGTGAGCATAAAATGCTTCTTTAAAAAACAATAAATAAATAAAATAAACTCTTACCCGCCCAAACTTTTAATCTTACCACTTACTGAAAACTGTGTAGTATTCCATGAATAGCATACAGTTAGGATCTCCGAAATATATTTTTTGGCACTCTGAAACATGAAACAAGAAACATGAAGTCGTGACTTCTGGATCATCAATCATTCTGGAAACGAAAGGTCAAGTTGAGTGCATTGCATTGTGGGATACACTCACACAGAGTACTTTGTTGCATACTGCACATTCTCAAACATATATAGGTCATCTGCATATTTCATGCGTACAGAAAATTTCTGGTTGATTGCGCATTATTTTATATTTCATTTCATCATTAAAAAAGTACTCACATCAGCATTTTAAATCCTTTTGAAGCTCTCCTGACTGTTCTCTTTCTCTTTTTCTGTGTTTGTCAGTTGGGTGTCAACTGTGTGGTCCAGATGCTCCAGTTCCTGTGGGCGGGGCTTCAGAGAGAGGCGTGTCTCCTGTCAGCAGGTGGAGGCATCAGGGAGCGTGAGGGTTTTGTCCAGCACAGCGTGTGAAGGATCTCCTCGACCTGAGGACAGGGAAGAGTGCAGCTCACACGCGTGTGTGGAGTGGCTCACCGGCCCCTGGGGGAAGGTACGTTTACTGACACCTTCATATGCAGTATATTCTGATCTCTTTAATGTGGAAAAATGATCTAAAATGGTGCGTATAACTAGTGATAAAGCAATATAATAGTCAGGCCGATGAATCGTTTGATATCTGGCTATCTGTTTTTGAAATCATTGGCTTTGGCCAGTAGCCAGTATAGCAGGTATTCTAAATGTTGATATTGATGGTAATCAATGAAAACTCATATTAGTCAGCAGTTGTCAAAATAATTTACACTCTAGGGATTCATTACTAAACCGTTACAGTACTATTCAAAACTTTGGGGAGATTTTTTAATGTTTAAAGTCTCTTCTGCTCACCATGGCTGGATTTCTTTGATCAAAAATATGGTGGAAACATTAATATTGTTTTTTTTTTTTTTTTTGTCATATGATCTTACAGAAATCATTTTAATATGATTATTTGCTGTTCAAAAGTATATTATCAATGTTTAAAACTGGTGCTGCTTAATATTTTTTTTTTTAATAAATAAAAAAGTATTACTTTTTTATTTATTATTAACTTGTTAATTTTTTTTTGTTTATTTGTAATCATTGTAGATTTGTGAATTGTTTGTGTTTTATTATTTGTCATTAAATATTACTTCAATTTAAAATATTGTTGAAGTCAAAGATAATATTCAGTGAGGGAGAAATGTAATAAGTATTAATTTAAACTTAAATTAAAAAAACGTAAAATTTTACTTCTGTAATTTAAAATATTGTTAAATAAATATTGTTAAAATTAAATATTGTTAAAATATTGAGTCAAAGATGATACTCAGTGAGGGAAAATTGAATAAAAGTATTTTTTTATTAACCTTAACCTTATAATTATTGGTAAATGGTAAATTGTTATTTGTAGATTATTTGTATTTTTTTATTTGTTTGTCATTGAATTTTACTTCAGTAATTTAAAATATTGTTTAAATCAAAGATGATATTCAGTGAGGAAAAATGTAATAATAATTAGTAATTTGTTATTTGTAAATTATTTGTTTTGTTTTTATTTATTTATAATTGAATTTTACTTCAGTAATTAAAAATGTTTGAGTCATAGATGATATTCAGTGAGGAAAAAACTAAAAAAAAAAAAAAGCTAACTTATGTGTTTATTTGTAATTATTGGTATTTTGTAAATTATTGATATTGATTCAAAAATATTTGTCATAAAATTTTACTTCCGTAATTTTATTTATTATAAACTTATTGATTTTATTTATTTATTTGTAATTATTGGTCATTTGTTATTTGATTTTTTTTTTTTTTTCATTGAATTTTTGAATAAAACTATTACTTTTTCTGAATAAAAGTATTTTTTATTTAGTATTAACTTTTTAATTCATTTGCAATTATTGGCAATTCGTTATTTGTAAATTATTTGTATTGTTTATGTATTTGTCACTGAATTTTACTTCTGTAGTTTAAAATATAGTTTGAGTCAAAAATTATATTCACTGAGGAAAAAATGAATAAAAGTATTACTTTTATTTTTATTATTTTATTTATTAACTTATTTATATATTTATTTGCAATTATTGGTAATTTGTTGCTTTTAAATTATTTATATTTTTTATTTGTCATTGAATTTTACTACAGCAATTTAAAATATTCAAGTCAAAGATGATATTCAGTGAGGGGACAAATTTAAGCAGAATTTCCCTTTGGGAACTGATGGGAATGTGGCATATTAAGAAAATAAACTGGGTTACTTTAATAACTTAATGATTCATGCAGAAAGTCTAAAAAGTAATTTAAAGTTATGAAATTACCAATAAAAAATACTGTCCAGTTACAGAATCTAAAAATATGCACTTCTTACACAATCATATAACATCTCATGTTATTTACCAGATACCCATAATCAGTTTTATATAGCTTATGCCTGTTTAGTATCACAGCAGCTGCATTTGTTCATTTTCATCCTCATTATATTTATTGTCATGCTGTGATGTTCACAGTGCACAGGTCGCTGTCTGGGGCCTGCGGTGGCCACGCAGAGCAGAACCGTGTCATGCAAACACTTCAGCAACTCCACGTCCAAAACCTGCGACCCAAAAGAAAGGTGCCAGACTTGTTATGGAATATTCAGCATCACATATTCTCACACGCAGAGCTCTGCTAACGTGTTATTTCTCATTATGTGATTCTCAAACACCTTTCAGGCCGTCACCCGTGAGGAACTGCTCGTCAGAGATGTGCGACGTGCACTGGAAGGTGTTCCCGTGGAGGACGTGCACGGCGGCGTGCGGCAGTGGCTTCCAGTCCCGTCGTGTTGAATGCATCCATCGCCAAAACAAAAAAACCCTCCCCGACCTGCACTGCGCCTGGCAACGGCGGCCTTCAACCTGGCAACACTGCAACATCACTTCCTGTGGCAGTGAGTCTCTTTTTCACCTTGTTATAAACCAGATCGCCGGTACGATTCGAGGAATGTTTGCCCTCGTTCGCCACCTTTAGAGTGTTCGTGTTTTATTAGGGAAAATATTAGCGACCTGAGGGCAAAATATATTGGCTTGTTCCGTCACTCTCCAAGTCAAAGTTATCACAACGTCCCAAGAGAGCTCGCTCTCGTTCGCAGGTTTTTCTTAAGCACGGTCATTTCAGGAATCCAAACGTCTGCTTTTTGTTCTTCGCTCTTCTGCGGTGAAACTTAATGAAACATCATTTTTGTGTCACTTCACTTGTTTCTGGGTGCAGAAATATTTAATAAAACAACACCAATAAATGAACTTATATTGTTTTTAGAGTGTGAAGCAGCGGTCACAGTAGACTTCACACTGCAGCGAACAGGATATGATATCACGCTCTAAGGATTCTCTTTTTGAGAAACAATAAATGATATTACATTTAAGAAGACTGTGACATTTAGATCCCCTATTCAGGGCTGCCACACCTTGGTCAATTTCAAATTCAAGGACCTTTCAAGGACTTTCCAGGTTCAATACCCTCAAATTCAAGGACTTAATGTGGGGACTAGGGGTGTGACGAAACACTTGTCTCACGAGACAAGATGAGACACGAGACTGGGTTCAGGAGAACGAGACGAGACAAGATTTTTAAACTTTTCTTAAGAAATCCTCAATGATGAAATATATAGGGAAAATAGTCTTTTATTCAACTGAAAAAGACAAAATGCAAAAAAATGAAGGTGAATTTTGAACTTTATGAAATTAAACTTCCATTTTAATGAATTTTGATGCAGGTGCATCTCAATAAATTTGAATGTTGTGGAAAAGTTCATTTATTTCAGTAATTCAGCTCAAATTGTGAAACTTATGCATGAAATAAATTCAATGCACACAGACTGAAGTAGTTTAAGTCTTTGGTTCTTTTAATTGTGATGATTTTGGCTCACATTTAACAAAAACCCACCAATTCACTATCTCAACTAATTATAACACTTCATAAACATTTTTAGTGAATTGTTGGCCTTCTGGAAAGTATGTTAATTTACTGTATATGTACTCAATACTTGGTAGGGGCTCCTTTTGCTTTAATTACTGCCTCAATTCGGGGTGGCATGGAGGTGATCAGTGCGTGGCACTGCTGAGGTGGTATGGAAGCCCAGGTTTCTTTGACAGTGGCCTTTAGCTCATCTGCATTTTTTGGTCTCCTGTTTCTCATTTTCCTCTTGACAATACCCCATAGATTCACTATGGGGTTCAGGTCTGGTGAGTTTGCTGGCCAGTCAAGCACACCAACACCATGGTCATTTAACCAACTTTTGGTGCTTTTGGCAGTGTGGGCAGGTGCCAAATCCTGCTGGAAAATGAAATCAGCATCTTTAAAAAGCTGGTCAGCAGAAGGACGCATGAAGTGCTCTAAAATTTCTTGATAAACGAGTGCAGTGACTTTGGTTATGAGCTTGGGCTATGAGCTTCTCCACCCTTCCTCCAGACTCTAGGACATTTATTTCCAAATGAAATACAAAACTTGCTCTTATCTGAAAAGAGGACTTTGGACCACTGGGCAACAGTCCATTTCTTCTTCTCCTTATCCCAGGTAAGACGCCTGTGACGTTGTCTGTGGTTCAGGAGTGGCTTAACAAGAAGAATACGACAACTGTAGCCAAATTCCTTGACACGTCTGTGTGTGGTGGCTCTTGATGCCCTGACCCCAGCCTCAGTCCATTCCTTGTGAAGTTCACCCAAATTTTCGAATCGATTTTGCTTGACAAGCCTCTCAAGGCTGCGGTTCTCTCAGTTGGTTGTGTCTTTTTTTTTCCTTCCACTCAACTGTCTGTTAACATGCTTGTATACAGCACTCTGTGAACAGCCAGCTTCTTTGGCAATGAATGTTTGTGGCTTACCCTCCTTGTGAAGGGTGTCAGTGATTGTCTTCTAAACAACTGTCAGATCAACAGTCTTCCCCATGATTGTGTAGCCTAGTGAACCAAACTAAGAGACCATTTTGAAGGCTCAGGAAACGTTTGCAGGTGTTTTGAGTTGATTAGCTGATTGGCATGTCACCATATTCTAATTTGTTGAGATAGTGAATTGGTGGGTTTTTGTTAAATGTGAGCCAAAATCATCACAATTAAAAAAAAACAAAGACTTGAACTACTTCAGTCACAATGTGAAACAGTCCTAATAGACATAGCTAAAATCATTGTCATTCAGGAATAAGATCCCGTGGGTGTTTGAATCAAGATCTTGATATTTTAAGGATTATCATGCAGCTTTAATGTTAACACTGCAAAATGTTTTTCAAGGATATCGTCACGAGATCTTGTAAGATCCAACTGGTCACATCCTTAGTGGGGACACATTTTAAGTGAGAGCAAGGTTACACCGTGTTTCCTTGTAAGATACAAATTATTACAGTTTTCATGTGTCAAACACAACTATGCAAAAAAGCATTTTTTTGCATTTTTTGGCCATATGACAGAGATCTGATATTCTATTTGTCCTATTTCTGTTTTGCAAAAAACTGAAGAATATTCGGCTCTGCACCTGGCCAAGTGATAGTCCTTTGGATCTCTGGCAAGCCATTCTTTGTAATCTTAATTATTAAAATTAAAAAGCCTCCAAAGTAATAATGTGGAAGGGAAATAATGTGGAATATTTTCCAGAAAACTAATTCAAGCTCTTTCAAGGACATGTATCTGTGTACGCTTATTTTCAAAAAACTTTCCAGGGCCTTGAATTTTTTTTTCAGATTCACAAACTTTCAAGGATTTCAGGGACCTGTGGGAACCCTGTCTGTTGGTCAAAAGCCATTCTTTGTAATCTTAATTATTAAAATTAAAAAGCCTCCAAAGTAGCGCAGTGACCATATCCCATATCAGAACTCTAAATATTTCGTTCCCATACCTAAAATATATATTTTACAGTCACGCTTGTGCAGATTGATCATAAACAAAGCTAAAAGGCTTCCTACCAGTGGTCATCACAAAACGTAACATCTTGCATAGTTTTATCACGGGTAGAATGGAAAATGTTTCAATACAAACATTTCAGTCAAATATAACTTATGCAATATTTCAAACCTTTTACCCACAGGAGAAAAATCAACCTTTCGCAACAGTTTAAAATCAGCCCAATTCCATGCAAAAAAAAAAAAAACTAAACGGATTTGGCAACCCTGCATCCAACACCAGCTGCAGGAATCAGATTTAACTGATCATGGGTCAAGATAAGAGTAAGGAGAGGTGACTGACAAATCATGCTGGAATATTTGCTGTTTAGCAGACATTGTGCTCATCTCTGATCTTGTAAGGTGTGCTCCCTATAGAGTGATCACGAAATTGAAAGTGAAAGTAAATAGCCGCTCATTCAAAAGAGATTTAAATACTCCGCATACGATAGCAGCTGGTGCGAAAATTATATTTAATATTAGAATGACTGCTTTAGCAGGCGGTAATGGACTGAAATTCAGCGGGAGCGGGATCAAAAAACAGTCCCGCGTAAGGCTTTAATATAAAAACGCACACAATGAATGGCGACTGTAGAAAGCAAAAGCCGAATCCCGGACATTTTGGGTCAAATCCCAGACACATTTTTTGTGGGTCCAAAAAGAGGACATATGGTCACCCTAACTAATGCAAATTAATCAAGCTAGTATACATAGTCCACGAAGTGTTGGCGAAATAACACATGAGCAGACCAGAGGGAATAATGTGGAATATTTTCCAGAAAACGAATTCAAGCTCTTTCAAGGACATGTATCTGTGTACGCTTATTTTCAAAAAACTTTCCAGGGCCTTGAATTTTTTTTTCAGCTTCACAAACTTTCAAGGATTTCAGGGACCTGTGGGAACCCTGTCTGTTGGTCAAAAGCCATTCTTTGTAATCTTAATTATTAAAATTAAAAAGCCTCCAAAGTAGCGCAATGACCATATCCCATATCAGAACTCTAAATATTTCATTCCCATACCTAAAATATATATTTTACAGTCATGCTTGTGCAGATTGATCATAAACAAAGCTAAAAGGCTTCCTACCAGTGGTCATCACAAAACGTAACATCTTGCATAGTTTTATCACGGGTAGAATGGAAAATGTTTCAATACAAACATTTCAGTCAAATATAATTTATGCAATATTTCAAACCTTTTACCCACAGGAGAAAAATCAACCTTTCGCAACAGTTTAAAATCAGCCCAATTCCATGCAAAAAAAAAAAAAAAACTAAGCGAATTTGGCAACCCTGCATCCAACACCAGCTGCAGGAATCAGATTTAACTGATCATGGGTCAAGATAAGAGTAAGGAGAGGTGACTGACAAATCATGCTGGAATATTTGCTGTTTAGCAGACATTGTGCTCATCTCTGATCTTGTAAGGTGTGCTCCCTATAGAGTGATCACGAAATTGAAAGTGAAAGTAAATAGCCGCTCATTCAAAAGAGATTTAAATACTCCGCATACGATAGCAGCTGGTGCGAAAATTATATTTAATATTAAAATGACTGCTTTAGCAGGCGGTAATGGACTGAAATTCAGCGGGAGCGGGATCAAAAAACAGTCCCGCGTAAGGCTTTAATATAAAAACGCACACAATGAATGGCGACTGTAGAAAGCAAAAGCCGAATCCCGGACATTTTGGGTCAAATCCCAGACACATTTTTTGTGGGTCCAAAAAGAGGACATATGGTCACCCTAACTAATGCAAATTAATCAAGCTAGTATACATAGTCCACGAAGTGTTGGCGAAATAACACATGAGCAGACCAGAGGGAATAATGTGGAATATTTTCCAGAAAACGAATTCAAGCTCTTTCAAGGACATGTATCTGTGTACGCTTATTTTCAAAAAACTTTCCAGGGCCTTGAATTTTTTTCAGCTTCACAAACTTTCAAGGATTTCAGGGACCTGTGGGAACCCTGTCTGTTGGTCAAAAGCCATTCTTTGTAATCTTAATTATTAAAATTAAAAAGCCTCCAAAGTAGCGCAATGACCATATCCCATATCAGAACTCTAAATATTTCATTCCCATACCTAAAATATATATTTTACAGTCATGCTTGTGCAGATTGATCATAAACAAAGCTAAAAGGCTTCCTACCAGTGGTCATCACAAAACGTAACATCTTGCATAGTTTTATCACGGGTAGAATGGAAAATGTTTCAATACAAACATTTCAGTCAAATATAATTTATGCAATATTTCAAACCTTTTACCCACAGGAGAAAAATCAACCTTTCGCAACAGTTTAAAATCAGCCCAATTCCATGCAAAAAAAAAAAAAAAAAAAAAAAAAAACTAAGCGAATTTGGCAACCCTGCATCCAACACCAGCTGCAGGAATCAGATTTAACTGATCATGGGTCAAGATAAGAGTAAGGAGAGGTGACTGACAAATCATGCTGGAATATTTGCTGTTTAGCAGACATTGTGCTCATCTCTGATCTTGTAAGGTGTGCTCCCTATAGAGTGATCACGAAATTGAAAGTGAAAGTAAATAGCCGCTCATTCAAAAGAGATTTAAATACTCCGCATACGATAGCAGCTGGTGCGAAAATTATATTTAATATTAAAATGACTGCTTTAGCAGGCGGTAATGGACTGAAATTCAGCGGGAGCGGGATCAAAAAACTGTCCCGCGTAAGGCTTTAATATAAAAACGCACTCAATGAATGGCGACTGTAGAAAGCAAAAGCCGAATCCCGGACATTTTGGGTCAAATCCCAGACACATTTTTTGTGGGTCCAAAAAGAGGACATATGGTCACCCTAACTAATGCAAATTAATCAAGCTAGTATACATAGTCCACGAAGTGTTGGCGAAATAACACATGAGCAGACCAGAGGGAATAATGTGGAATATTTTCCAGAAAACGAATTCAAGCTCTTTCAAGGACATGTATCTGTGTACGCTTATTTTCAAAAAACTTTCCAGGGCCTTGAATTTTTTTTTCAGCTTCACAAACTTTCAAGGATTTCAGGGACCTGTGGGAACCCTGTCTGTTGGTCAAAAGCCATTCTTTGTAATCTTAATTATTAAAATTAAAAAGCCTCCAAAGTAGCGCAATGACCATATCCCATATCAGAACTCTAAATATTTCGTTCCCATACCTAAAATATATATTTTACAGTCATGCTTGTGCAGATTGATCATAAACAAAGCTAAAAGGCTTCCTACCAGTGGTCATCACAAAACGTAACATCTTGCATAGTTTTATCACGGGTAGAATGGAAAATGTTTCAATACAAACATTTCAGTCAAATATAATTTATGCAATATTTCAAACCTTTTACCCACAGGAGAAAAATCAACCTTTCGCAACAGTTTAAAATCAGCCCAATTCCATGCAAAAAAAAAAAAAAAACTAAGCGAATTTGGCAACCCTGCATCCAACACCAGCTGCAGGAATCAGATTTAACTGATCATGGGTCAAGATAAGAGTAAGGAGAGGTGACTGACAAATCATGCTGGAATATTTGCTGTTTAGCAGACATTGTGCTCATCTCTGATCTTGTAAGGTGTGCTCCCTATAGAGTGATCACGAAATTGAAAGTGAAAGTAAATAGCCGCTCATTCAAAAGAGATTTAAATACTCCGCATACGATAGCAGCTGGTGCGAAAATTATATTTAATATTAGAATGACTGCTTTAGCAGGCGGTAATGGACTGAAATTCAGCGGGAGCGGGATCAAAAAACTGTCCCGCGTAAGGCTTTAATATAAAAACGCACTCAATGAATGGCGACTGTAGAAAGCAAAAGCCGAATCCCGGACATTTTGGGTCAAATCCCAGACACATTTTTTGTGGGTCCAAAAAGAGGACACATGGTCACCCTAACTAACGCAAATTAATCAAGCTATTATGCATAGTCCACGAAGTGTTGGCGAAATAACACATGAGCAGACCAGAGGGAATAATGTGGAATATTTTCCAGAAAACTAATTCAAGCTCTTTCAAGGACATGTATCTGTGTACGCTTATTTTCAAAAAACTTTCCAGGGCCTTGAATTTTTTTTTCAGATTCACAAACTTTCAAGGATTTCAGGGACCTGTGGGAACCCTGTCTGTTGGTCAAACGTATTTGTGCTATGTGAATTTGCAGGTTAGAGTTCACCAAACTATTTTGAAATGTAGCAGAAGACAAAATGAATGTGACTGAGTTCGCATTTCTAGTTTCCCACGATTTTGTGCGTATTAATGTCATTGGAGCATGTCCGGAAATTTCACAAGAATCTTTGTGAAAAATCGGTCCGTGATCCAATGTGGACAAAGTGAGGGAAGCAGGAGCAGGTGTTTTATATCATAGATGTTACTGTAGGGTAAATGTAGATAGGTTCGTTAGATATGGAACAGAGGAGGCAGGAACAGACTCAACATAAACATAAACTTTAATTAATAACTCTAAAATAAACAAGGAAAGCACACGCACAAAACATAAAGTGTTCTAGGCCTGGCCTTTTCTCATTAGCGCTTATGCCAAAAAGTATTCACATGTTTTTCCTTAAATTAACATTTATTTTTTTCTAAATTGTAATTTTCAGAAATTATTTTATTTTATTTTATTATATTTTATTATTGTTCTCTCTGTAGGGTATAAAGAGAAAAAAAAGATTGTATATATTTCACCTCAGTGAAAATATATTAATAATAATAATAATAATTTTATTTTGTTTTTTAATTTTTATTTTATTTTAGGAAACAAGCTCTCTCTGTAGGGTTTATTTTATTATTTTGTTTTATTTTATGAAACAAGTTTTCGTTGTAAGGTATAAAGAGAAAAAAAAGATTTTGTATATTTCACCTGAATGAAAAATATATTATTATTATTATTATTATTATTATTATTATTATTATTATTATTATTATTATGAGACCAACAAAAGACTTTTATTTTTTATTTATTTTATTTTGTTTCATTTTATTTTAGGAAACAAGTTCTCTCTGTAGGGTATAAAGAGAAAAAAATATACATTTCATAATAATAATAATAATTTAATAATAATAATAATAATAATAAATATATTAGTAGTAGTAGTAGTAGTAGTAATTATTATTATTAATTAATATTAATTATTTATCTTTTCATATTTAAATTAGTTTTTGTTTAACTAGTTCTAGTAGTTTCATAGTTATTTCAGTTCATTGTGTTGTCAAACATATTGTTAAAAAAATATAAAAAATATATATAATATAAAAAAATATTACTGCTTACAAACTAATTTGTTTAATAAAAAGTGTTTGTATATTAACCCTATATTAAAATATATTAATACAATTGAGTAGTCATTAATAATAATAATAATAATAGTAATTTATTATTATAACAAAAATATTATTATTAAATATTAAATATTATTAGTAATTTTAAAAACCATTATATTAATTTTAAAATTCAATATAAAAAAAACAACAAAAGACTCAGCACTGTCACTTATTTGTCTTTTCATTTTTAAATTAGTTTTTGTTTTCAAAAGCATATTTAAATGTTGTTCAACTCATTTGTGTAAATTAATTCTCTTTTCTTTATATTGTTAATGTATGTTTTAATACGCTTAAAATCTTGTTTTTTTTTTTGTTTGTTTTGTTTTTTGTTTTTTTAATTTATGTGTGGAGTGTGCTTTTGAGAAGTATGATGTGTAAACCTGTAGTTTGAATGATCTTTGTTTTGTGTATATCTGTAGGTGAGTGTAAGGACAGAACCCACTACTGTCCTGTGGTGAAACGTCTCAAGCTTTGCCCCGTGGATCTGTACCGGCAACGCTGCTGTCAGACCTGCTCACAGGACACCAGCACCACCTAGTGACCACCAGCGGCACAAGAGCCCGAACCAACAGACGCCCTTCTCAGTCACCGCACTGATTGTCTCTCGTGATACAGAATATTGTTCAATCATACCAACAAAAAAGACATCTGGAGTGTATGGACTAAAAGAAATCTGGTCTACACTTCACTGGATGTTTTCCCATAATCATCAGAAGTCCAAAGAGAAAATCACTTGATGAGATTTATAACTTCTCTCTTCACCAGCTTTTCTGCAGATCTCCTTTTATCTTGCCCTGAAAGTGATATATGTGTATTAATTTAAGATTTTTACTTGTGAATATGAGAGGACGAGTCTTATCGGACCATTCACCGATGTGAAGGAAATATAAAAGCCTCTTGGGTGTACATGATGTGCTGATATGAATAATATCAGTAGTGCACAGCTTTGAATATTAAGAGAGAGACACTATCAAACATTTTTGATTTTCTTTATTAATCAGAGTCCTACCCTGAAGTCAACGTTTTACTACAAAAGTCAACATTACTTCAGAATGAAAATGATATTCAACAAGAAAAAAGTAGGGAGGGGCTTTATTATATTTATTAGAACTTGATTGGCTCATGAGTGGAGTCAGGTGGTCAGAGGGGAGGAGTTAAAAGGATTTATGATGTCAGCCGAAAAGGGAAATCATTTTAGAGGGAAGCAGGTTTTATGGAAGCTTATTTACACCACAAATGAGAAAATAAAAATGGTAATTGACCCTTCGCATAGAAGATAAGCCATGCAGCTCTCACACTCCACATCGTGTTCTCACACAGGGAAAATTACATTGCGGAGGAAAGAGGAAACTGACAATGCGCTGACAGACACAAAAGAGCAGGTTACTTTAGGTATAAAACACAGTCTCAGCTTTCAAATTTAGTAATTTCTTAATAAATTCAAACAATAAGTAATAATAATACAGTTTTGTGGCTCTTTATTGTGTCGCGACAGATCGCTGTTGCGCCTCAGTTCAAGCGGCACATGAACTGATCATTTCTTCCTCTTTACTACTAGTAATAGCACAAAATAAACATGAATGAACATCAGAAGGTATCTTGTTTCAACTGCGGAAAGATGTCAATACACAAAGTTTTTCAAGTTCAAGTCCACTGGCGTTAATCCACTCTCCTTTTTGGTTTGTTTGTCAGACAAATTGGCAGATTCAGTGTTGTGATTGGTCAGATCACCTGCCAGTCAAACTCCAGACAAAGGGTCAATTGTGTTTTTTTGAATTTATATCTCACAATTCAGACATTTTTGTTTGTAATTCTGAGGAAAAAAAAGTCAGAATTGCAAGATATAAACTCAGATTTGCCAAATATAAACTAATAATACTGAAAAGAAAAGTCTAAAATGTGAAACATAAATAAAAAATAAGAATAGTGTCAAGGACTTTTTATCTCACAATTTTGATTTTTTTTTTTTCACAATTACAAGTTATATCTCAAATTTAAGACTTTTCTTCTCAGAATAGTGTGTTATAAACACTCAGTAAGACTTTTTAAGAATTGCAAGTTTATATCTTGCAATTGCGAGTTAACATCTCTAATCGACCCTTCGCAGGGAGTTTGATTGACAGGTGATCTGACCAATCATAAAGTAGAATCCGCCATTTTGGTCCAACAAACCAGACAGGAGGGTGAATTAATGTTGGTGGACTTGAACTTGAAAAATGGTGTGTATTGACGTCTTTCTGTGATTGAAACAAAATATCTTATGTTCATTTATGATTATTTATCTCAATTTTCAGGCTTTTCTTCTCAGAATAGTATGTTATAAACATTCAGCAAGACTTTTTCTATCAGAATTGCAATTTATATCTTGCAGTTGCGAGTTAACATCTTGTAATCGACCCTTCGCAGGGAGTTTGATTGACAGGTGATCTGACCAGTCATAAGGCTGAATCCACCATTTTTGTCCGACAAACAAACCAGACAGGAGAACGAATTAATGTAGGTGGACTTGAACTTGAAAAATGGTGTGTATTGACGTCTTTCTGCAGTTGAAATCAAATATCTTATGATGTTCATGACTTGAGGTGCTGAGGTGTTACAGCGATCTGTCACGACACATCAAAGAGGCACAAAATGGTATTTACTGTTTGAATTTCTTTGTTTCAGACCTAAAGTAACCTGCTCTGTCTTGTCTGTCAGCGTGTTGTCAGTTTTCCTTTGTTTCATAATGTATTTTTTACTGCGTGAGAACGTGATGTGTGGTGTGAGAGTGCCATGGCTTGCCGGTCATAGTAACAGTAACGGAAGGGGCGGGTCTTTGACCTTTTTTTTTTTTCTCAGAACTGGAAGTTTATATCTTGCAATAGAGGGTTTGCACTTACATCACGATTTGGTCAGTTACCCAGATGAGCGGCCATATTGGCAATACTCAGATGTAAACAACAGCATGGATTGCATGATTAATGTACTACTGAATACATTGTTCTGCTAATTTATGCTGTCTAAACCAAAGATACATATGAGCAGTATTAATTAAGATATTAGCGTAATATTTCATCTATCTGACTGGAAATGATAAGAACAAACACAAATGTTGTCAAGATTCTTGGCCTGGAAATCCTGCTTCAGTTTGGCCAACCACAAAAGCCTTTTGTTCCTCAGTTTTTTTGCTCTTCTCGTTGATTTGTTACAAGTTTTGTCAGTCTGTAGTACTCCAAATGTTTTTCCCGGTCTGATCGATTAGTACAGCCCAGGACGTGATAATAATTATGGTTTCACCAGCAATAATCAGTAAGTTTTAATAAGTTTTGTTCATTTCAGTGGCATTGTTTACATTCAGTACCGCCAATATGGCCAATTGATGACGTGTCGTGAAAATCCCCTATTTTTGCCGAATTGCGAAATAAGTCTGAATTGTGAGCTATAAACTCAGAATTGAGAAAAAGTTAAGAATTGTGAATTTTTCATTCTTTGGTAGAAATGAGCTTCCATAAAGTTATATTTTGATAAACATTACGAAGACACACATATGTTTTTTTTAATTTGGAATAACACGCTGATAAATCATGCACGAAAAGAGCGGTAGCGCCTTCTTAGGAAAGTAAAAAGGGTCCATTTTGTTTTCATGTTGACTTTAATATTAAACAATGATGTTTTAATGTGGACGTGGAATGTATGACAGAAAACCCATTGACTGAAATGGCTCGTGCCATAAGTCACATTTCTCCAGCCGTCTTTTAGATGTATGTTTTGTGTTCAACCAATGTGCTGCATTGTAAAATATGTCTTGTATATAATGTGTTTTTAAGTGCAATATTGTACATTGAGTGTAGAAAGTCTGGATTTTATTTTCTTACTTGGTTTAGTTTGTCTTTATAATCGTATTTAAGATTAAACACAACACAGACCTATGTACTTATAGCACTTGAAGTGAATTATCCATATCTCTAATATAATGGTTTCCTACTGGCCTTTATGCATGCATTTTTAGTACATCAACAGATGTTGTACATAAGCCACTCATCCAATTTATTCATGAATTTAATCCACTGCATTTTATTACTACAGTTTGTGGAAAAAGCGCGTTACATCGGTTAAGGAAATGTCATTTTTGGTACTATTCTCATCAATATAACAAACAGTCTATGTGATACAAATACAATAAATACAGTTTTACCAATCAGTTTATATATTTTCATAATCTTCTTTTATTCTATATTGTGGTTAAAACAATCAATTATTGTGTAATGCGTGTTTTATCTGTTGTTGTTCAGAAGCCTGCATTTATTTGATCAAAAAATATAGTTAAAACTGTAATATTGCGGAATGTTATTACATTTTAAAACAACTATTTTCTATTTAAATATATGTTAAAATATAATTTATTCTTGTGCTTCAAAGACGAATCATTACTGCAGTCTTCAGTGTCACATGATCCTTCAGAAATCATTCTGATATGCTGATTTACTGCTCAAGAAACATTTCTATTATCTAACTATTATCATTGTTCAAAACAGTTATGCTGCTTCATATTTTTGTGGAAACCGTGATACTTCTTTTCAGGATTCTTCAAAAGAACAGCATTTATTTGAAATAGACATTTTTGTACTATTATAAATGTCTGAATGTGCTGTTGTGCTGAATAAAAGGTTTAATTTCATTTTGAAATTTACTGCAAACTTTTACACAGTAGTGTAGAAGTAATTTTGATATTTAACTAACTAATTGTAATGGTCAGAAACCAATTTACAGTTGAGGTCAAAAATTTACATACACCTTGCAGAATCTGCAAAATGTTAATTATTTTACCCAAAATAAGAGGGATCATACAAAATGCATTTTATTTTATTTTTATTTAGTACTGACCTGAATAAGATATTTCACATAAAAGATGTTTACATATGATGTTGTTGTTGTTTTGGGGTAGTTGTTCATGTTTGTCCTAAACAGTTAAACTGTCTGCTTTTCCTTTAGGAAAAATCCCTTAGGTTCCACAAATTCTTTTGTGTATTTAAACCTTTTCCAACAATGACTGTATGATTTTGAGATCCATCTTTTCACACTGAGGACAACTGAGGGACTCATATGCAACTATTACAGAAGATTTAAACACTCACTGATGCTTCAGAAAGAAAAACAATGCATTGAGAGCCGGGGGGTGAAAACTTTTGAATTTGAAGATCTAGGATAAACGTAACTTATTTTGTCTTCTGGAAAACATGTAAGTATCTTCTGTAGATTCTGAAGGGCAGTACTAAATTAAAAAAATATGATATTTAGGCAAAATAAGCAAAATGTACACCGCCCGGCTCTTAATGCACAACTTTTACTTCTCCAGCATCAGTGAGCTTTTGAACCTTACGTAATAGTTGCATATGAGTCCCTCAGTTGTCCTCAGTGTGAAAAGATGGATCTCAAAATCATACAGCTATTGTTGGGTTCAAAATGCTGAAATGTTATACAAAAATGCTGAAAAACCAAAGAATTTGTGGGACCTGAAGGATTTTTCTGTTCAGGACAAACAAGAGACTCAAGGTAACTGCACAGTATTAAGAATCAAGTGTATTGAACAGGGTCATTTTTATAAATTAAACTATTTTCTCTTGTGGACTACCTGTAAACCATCTTTTATGTGAAATATCTTATTCAGGTCAGTACTAAATAAAAAAAAAAACATGCATTTTGTATGATCCCTCTTATTTTGATAAAATAATTAACATTTTGCACATTCTGCAAGATGTATGTAAACTTTTGATTTCAACTGTATATGACATGTATCCTACATAACTCTACTGCAATTTCATCCTATTGAAAATTAAAAACTAGCGAAGATTTCAAACTATTCATAATCAATGTTTTCTGCAAGATAGTTCAAACCCACTGACCTTTCAATCATAATTCATTACAATTCCCAATAGGATCACAATAATTTAGAGAGATGGTATTGTATGCTAGTTTCCTTTTATAGAAACAACCTGACTTTCTTAAGCTGTCAAGACCATTTCCTTCGGCGTCTCAATCCTGTCAGCAGACGTCATTTTTCGGAAAAAGCGGTGGCCTCGATCGTCAAAATTATCGAACACAAACCCCGGTGGAGTCTCGAAACTGGCCGGACACGTGCTGATCTTCTTAGGCGTGAACTCGGTGCGGTACATGGTCTCGTTCTGCAGGGGAACGTCGGTCCGCAGCGGTGCATTCTGAGGCTTGAAGCTGAAACTAGGCTGAGGTTCATGCTGAATGAAATGAGCCCTGAAAGTGGTCAGATCTTCCATTTTCCCACTGGCTCGCTGCATTTCCTCTTGTTTCCGGATCATGCCTTGACGTTGAGCCACCCACGGCTGGAAGTCGTCTCTCATGGTGGTGTTGCCCTGAAAGGGGCTGGAGGACTTACTGGGGAGTGAGAAGGGTTTGGCGGAAACGAAAGGCTGGATTTGGTGCTTGATGTAGTCGGTGTGCGAGGTGGTAGTCAGGTCCATGTGCTCTGTTGGACTCGTGTACTCCACTGACTTCTGCACCTGCGGGAGGGATACGGGCCACGGCTGGAAACGGTCACGGAATTCCGTGCTGCCCTGGAAGGGTTTGTTGGAGGCTGCTTTGATAGCCTCAGGCTTGCAGCTTCTGGGCAGCTGACTTGGCAGGCCTTGATAGTCTTGTCGATGGGTGGTGAGGTCCTGGAAAGGTTGGCTGCTGGGTTTGTATTCTGCTGGCGGTTTGACGTACCGGGCTTCTAGAGCATGTGGAATGTATGAGAGCTTGTTGCTGGTCATGTTTTCGAAAGGAGCATCGGATAGCTTGGCTATGTTAGGGGGCTTGTAGCTCTCACGGGGCACGAGGCCTCGGTGGACGAAATCGTCCTGGAATGTTGTGGAATTCCCAAACTTTGTAGCAGGGGGTTGATATGGTGTCTCAGGCCTAGTCAATTCCCGTCTGCTGATCTCCCACTGACGAAAATCCTCTTTAAAAACATCATACAACACTTTTACTAACAAACAAAGGCATTTACTGTAATAACTTTTATGCATTTACATTTATGCATTTTGCTTTAAAAGTTTTAAACAAGCTTTTGTACTGTGTACCAAAAATATTGTTGGCTTTTATGATATACTACCATTTATAATGTGAGTTTGGGGTCAGTAAGATTTCTTAATGTTTTTTAAATAAGTCTTTTCTGCTCACCAAAGCTGCATTTATTTGATCAAAAGTACAGAAATATTATTACAATTTAAAATAACTGTAATAAATATAAAAATAAATAAATAAATAAAATAAATAAAAATAAATATACGTCACTCCAGTTTTCCAGTTTTCTGTGTCACATGATGCTCCATAAATTATTTGCTGCTCAAGAAACAATTATTATTAGTATTATTATTATTATTATGAAAACAGTGTTGCTCAGAAAGCATCACATGACCTAAATTTAAAAAATAACACTAGTCACTATTTACTGAGGTAATTACTCTTTCTAAAAAGTATTGCGTTACTTAATAAAAATTACTTTGTAAATCCTGTATCATATTAAACAATACAAGGATAGACATGAAACTGCTTTTAATTCTTTTCAAAATAATTTTTAAACTAATTCTGCTTTTAATTCTTTTAAATAAATCATTTAAAATTGGATAAATTATTCTTGAACTGACCATTTAAAACAAATACTAAAAGTTTTTGAACAGTAAGATTTGTAATATTTTAATGTAGAAGTCTTTTCTGCACACCAAGCCTGCATTTATTTGATCCAAAGTACAGCAAAAACAGTAAAATTGTTATTTTTATTATTTAAAATAACTGTTTTCTATTTGAATATATTTTAAAATGTGGTTTAATCCTTATTTCAAAACTGAATTTTTGGCATCATTACGCCATTCACATGATCCTTCAGAATTCATTCTAATATTCTGATTTGCTCCTCATAAAACATTTATTATTATTATTATACTCATGTTGAAAACAGCTGAGTAGAATTTTTTCAGAAGAACAACATTTATCTGAAATAGAAATCTTTTGTAACATTATAAATGTCTTTATCATCACTTTTGATCAATTTAAAGCATACTTACTAAATAAAAGTATACATTTCTATATGAATCCTGAAAAAATGTACTCAACTGTTTTAAATATTCTTATTAATAATAATAATAATAAAAATGTTTCTTGAACAGCAAATCAGCATATTAGAATGATTTCAGAAGGATCATGTGACACTGAAGACTGGAGTAATGATGCTGGAAATTTAGCTTTGATCACAGGAATAAATTACATTTTAAAATAAATTAAAATAAGAAACAGTAAAATAGTAAATATATTTAAGTATTTTACTGTTTTTGCTGTACTTTGAATCAAATAAATGCAGGCTTGGTAAACAGAAAAGACATATTTAAAAACATTAATCTTGCTGTTCAAAAACTTTTGACAGGCAGTGTACATTTTAATGTTAAATCCACTATTGTTTCATATATAATTGTTCTATAGTTTATACAGTATTCAATGCAGTTGCATCAGAAGTAACTGTAGTGAAATTACAGTAAAGTAATCCCTTTACGTTTTGAAGGGAAAAGTAATTAAATTACATTCATTAACTATGCATTACACCCAACACTGCACCTAACTGACCTAGATTGTCATTACCTTTATAGGTGGGTACAGTGTCCAGTTTTGCATTCGTGGCATGTACTCTCTCTTTAGGGCGGTAAGGAACAAACGGTTGCACTTCATATGGGTTGAAGTCTTGTTTATAGGTCGTTCCTAAGTCAATCTCTCCAGGTTTGGGCTTGTACTCAGCCTGCTGCTTCTCAGGGCGACGGGTGACCACATACGGGATGTAGTCCGTCCTGAGAAAACATGCAGTAAATGAATTGTTAATGTATGTATGAAACCGTGTAAATGATTTGACTAAAGATTAGCCGTGAATTCTTAGAACGTACCTGAAGGTGGTTGTTCCGTCCATTGTGTCCTGATGAGCTTTATATTGCAGTTGGGGCTTGAGGCTCTTGGGACGCGTGTGCCCTTTATAGGCAGGATACTTCTCGGAGTACTCTGACAACACGTTAGTCTGACTGCCTTTCTTGTAAAGTGCCGTGGGCTGGTGTGTGCAACGATGGCGGCTGAAGATAATGAAACATTTGAAAAAACAATTGATACTTTTGAGAGGACAAACTCATTAATGTCTTTCACCAAGAGATTCTGCTCAGTACTTTCAGTACTTTTACTGTACATGTTTGTGTAGTCCAGGGCAACAGCTACAACAAACTTTGTCACTAACTAAAGCCTCCATCCTACACACACAAATACACACTTGTTTCTTATATTATTTTCTTTGCACTACTTGTGAATTAAGGACTTACATTTGCTTCAAACAGCAAAATTAAACTGATTACTTGATATTTTCTTCACTGTTTCCCTATTCCCTGTTGTAATATGAATTATTCCCTATCAGTTTCCATATTAATATAAAATGGAAAATAACAAAATGTTTGTATTAATTATTGCTTTTTTTTATTTCCCAAAGCATTATTAAACTTGATATTGATATTCTTTCTACCATTTACCTATTATTTATTTTCCTATAATATTATAATATAATATTAATTATTCCCTATTAATTTCCCTATTAATATAAAATGGAAAATAACATTTTTTTATTAATAATTGTATTAATGGTTGTAAAATTAATTAATTTCCAAAGAATCTTTAAAAATGTATTAGAATAAATAAAATATGAAATTATTTGCACTTTTCTGTCCATCAAGATTTGTTTTTGTTCCATTGATTGATATTTCTTCTACCATTTACATTTTCCTATTAATTTTCCTTTTTAATATAAAATAGAAAATAACATAAAATATTTGTATTAATTATTTTGAAATGCATTATTGTAATTTATTTGTTTGTAATTTCCAAACCACTAATAACATTTATTAAAATAAATGAACAATAGTTAATAGAGAATTTGTTCCATTGCTTGATATTCCTTCTACCATTTACCTATTATTTTTCTATATATAATATTAGTTATTCCCTTATTAATATAAAATGAAAAACAAAAAAACAAAATATTTTTAGTAATTATTGCTATTTATTTATTTATTTAAATTTACAAAGCATCATTAAAAGGTATTAAAATAAATGAAATATTAAACTATTCGCACTTTTTTGGCCGTCAAGATTTGTTTTTCTTGTTTGTTCCATTGCTTGATATTCCTTTACCCATTAATTATTCAAAACACCTTCTCGGGCTTCAAAAAGCTACTACAGTACGGATAAACAAATAAAAAAAATGGTCTTACCCACAGCTGCACATCTCACAGATACAGAGCCGTGTCATTTTCCTCGGTTTATCGAGGAATTTTGTGAATTTTCCTCACTTACTACACTGCTTGACTGGCTTTGTCGCGTACTAAGCGTCCCGTTTCCCCGGCAACTACTGTTTGCAGCGTCCTGGTGACGACGCAGCGTAACGTATTACGTATGACGCGTGCGACGGTCACGACGCACATTGCGCTTCCTGGACTGGAGGGAACATGTGAGTATCTGTTGTCATTTCTCATGATGATGATATTAAAGTTCATTCAAGAAATGTAGTGGTGAATATCAGTTTTATTTCTGCTGAGGATGCGCGTGTAGGTCTTACGATATTATTTATGTTTGCCGTTAATGTTCAGTTTGTTTAGCAGTCTGTCAGTTGTAGTTGAATGGACGTTGTTTTGAAAAGTTGCACGTTCTTGTGTCAAATGAGTGTCTGAATGAGTGAATGTGAGAAATAAAGTGCCCAAATCTTACATTTATCACCAAAACAGACACGTTTGTTTGTAAAGGTCGACATTTAGAAACTCATCGACACATTCTGTGTTTAAGAAAGAATTTGAACGTACTTGAAATTGCATGAGATAACAAAATGTCAAACCAAATGGCGTTTAAAAGAAAAACAACGCAAGTACACTCAAAACAAAAAGGTCTGGAATGATAAAACAACTGACATATTGTTAAAAATGAGTCATGTGATGCTGCTGTCAGCTCTTTTAAAACACTTCTAACCATTCAGGGTTGATTTTATGAGCCAAACCATCACTTTTGACTCTTTACCATGAATGTAATCATGACTGTCCTCTTTATATGTCATTGTGTTTTGTATTTATGACAGCATTAATTCAAAATTGCTGGTGAAAGTGGTAAAACACTGTAGAATATGTATATATAATGCAATGACAAGCATACATTTTGAAGCATCTTAAGTGCCCAAATGCTTTTTGTAGTTGCTATGTATTTGCACTAATAATGAAGTTTTTTTTGCTTCATCTTCATGGTATAGAAAGTCAAAATGGGTCACACAAGTTTGGAGAAGATAATTGCACTGCAGAAGAAAACATCACACATCAGGAATCTGTGTATTCTTGCTCATGTAGATCATGGTGAGTTTAAAGGATTTTAATATGTGTCAGATCTTTGTTTTTTATTAACTGTTAGGTGTCTACCACAAGATTTTAGTTAAAATTTGAATCTTTGTGTTGCCCATAGGTAAGACGACATTAGCAGACTGCCTGGTGGCGAGTAATGGCATTATATCCAGTCGTTTAGCAGGAAAGGTAAGTTGCCCTACAGAGAATTGTCTGCGATTAGCTTAATATCTGCACAATTACGACTGCTTTTTCCAACATATTTTGTGTTTTAATGACAAATAAAGATAAAATTAGATAATAGGTAATTTTGACAATGTATACTACCAGTCAAAGGTTTCTTTAAATGTTTTTTTTTAAAGAAGTCTCTTCTGCTCATCAACCCTGCGTTTATTTGGTTGAAAACGTATTCCTGTGATCAAAATTGAATTTTCAGCTTCATTACTCCAGTCTTCAGTGTCACATGATCCTTCAGAAATCATTCTAATATGCTGATTTGCTGTTCAAGAAACATTTTTTATTTTTATTATCAATAATTAAAGCAGTTGAGTGCTTTTTTAAGGATTCTTTGATGAATGGAAAGATCCAAAGATCAGCATTTAAAAATTTTTGTAACATTATACACTATACCATTAAAAAGCTTGGAGTCCGAAATTATAGAAATGATAAAAATGAATACTTTTATTTAGCAAGCATTAGCATTAAATTGATTAAAAGTTATAATAAAGGCATTTATAATATTATAAACGATTTCTGTTTCAGATAAATGCTGTTTCTATTCATCAAAGAAACCTAATAAAATTCTATTCGGCTGTTGTCAACATAATCATTTTTTTTTTAAGTTTTTGAGCAGCAGATCAGAATATTAGAATGATTGCTGAAGGATCATATGACTGAAGTAATGATACTAAAAATTATTTTTAATTTTTCTTTTAAATTATTTTTAAAATTACATTTTAAAATATATTCAAATAGAAAATAGTAAAAATATTTTAAACTTGTACTGTTTTTGCTGTACTTTGGAACAAATAATTGCAGGCCTGGTGAGCAGAAGAGACTTCTTTAAAAAAACATTAAAAATCTTACTCTTCAAATCTTCACAAAATCACTGGTCAAAACTTTTGACTGGTAGTGTATCTTTAACTACATATTGTCAATGGTATTGTTAACTAAAACTATTAAAAATATAATTTGTTAATTGAAATAAAGCTTAAAAACAATGATATGTCAGCGCCGATAGCCTCGTCATCAGTGCACCGACATGCAACGCCGTTGCGCTTCGGACGTCCCGTGTTCGAGTCCCGGCTCACGGACCTTTCCCGATCCCTTCCCCCCTCTCTCTCCCACTTCATTTCCTGTCTCATTACTGTCCTATCAATAAAAGGCAAAAACATCAAAAATAAATCTTAAAAAAAAACCAATGAAATAAAAATATTAGATGAGAAGTTTAAACCTACAAAATGTAAACAAAAAATTAAATAAATAAAAAAGTTAAAAAATGAAGTAAAATGTTTAAGTTGAAGTATTCACTAATATAATAACGCTTAATAGAAATATTTAAAAAGCACAGAAAAAAAGGCTAAAACCTAAACTAAAATGAAACCTGAAAATATAAAAATAAAAGTTAATTCAAAATGGTAACAGATTCTGTAATATTATATAAGTAAAACTAAATTAACAATTATTGTCATATAAAGAAACAGGTTTCACTAACCTCACAAATGTACATTTTTAACTAATTAAGTCAACCATCATAACCTGCAATTCAGTGCGTGAGTCATCTGATTCAGACCAATGACTTCTGTGAGCTATTCAGACTGGTTTGTAAACCAGTTTGACTCATTAAAAAGAATCATTAAAAGAGTGATTCATGTGAAAATTGCCGAATATGTTAAACTCTGTGTTCATTTTTTTTAATTTTTAATTTATTTATTTATTTTAGTCAGACAAACATAGTCTTTAACCATTAACAAACCATAAATTTAGAAGGAAATAATTGGATTGCTTAATTAAAAAAAATCATGTAAAAATGATCATGCAAAATATAGGATCTTTTTTCCCTTTTTGTTTTGGAGGTGGAATAAGACTCAGACATGCGTTTTTCTGTCAGTGTGATCTGAAATGCTGTTTTCTGTCCGTTCTTGTAGCTGAGGTATCTGGACAGCAGGGAGGATGAGCAGATCAGAGGAATCACTATGAAGTCCAGCGCTATTTCATTACATTACACAACAGGTAATGACCATTGTGGTTTGTAGCTTTACTGATTCAGCACTACGGACTGCTGTAACTCACTTAAGAACTGTGTCGTTGTCACTGCAGGAGGAAACGAGTACCTCATTAATCTGATCGACTCTCCCGGACATGTGGACTTCTCCTCTGAGGTGTCCACAGCTGTCAGACTCTGTGATGGGGCCATAGTTGTTGTTGATGCTGTTGAGGGAGTGTGTCCGCAGGTATCATACGAATGTGCCGAAATTACATACTTTAAGAATTGCAGTGACTGTTACGCACTTTTTATTTGGTCATTTTAGTTCCTAAAGACTGTTTTTGATTTTAATGTGATGTAATATAATAGAGGTAATTAAATAAAGAGAGGTATCCTGTTAAAATTCAGTGGCAAAAACACATTACAGTTGGTAATTTTGATTAATGTCCTTAGTTTGCATTTCAAAACACTGATTCCCGATTTGTTTTATGACTCAGTATTCACCCGACATCAAATGTTCACTAAAGGCATCATTAATCACAATGCTGTAGATTAAGTAAAAATATATTGGACATCTAGATTTTTACTGTTTTATTTAATGCATTAAACATTTTGAAACTACTTATCAGTTATGTTTGAGCGATCAATGATGGATTAGTTCTTAAAACTCTACACCATCTCTTTCTTTTCCGCTTTAGACACAAGTTGTTCTACGACAGGCTTGGCTGGAGAATATCCGTCCTGTTCTTGTCATCAACAAAATCGACCGGCTGATCGTGGAGCTGAAATTCACTTCACAGGAGGCGTACACTCACCTGCAGAAAATACTAGAGCAGGTAAGTCAGAGCTCCAAAACATGGCTAAAGCTCTTTAACAAACTATTACAAATATTGATTTTGAAAGGCACTGTGTGTGAAAGAAGAGTCATGTTTTTTTTTTATACTGAATAAAATGTATAATGTAGAAAATGTTTTTATATATTTTTATATCATCTGTATATCGTCAGAATTGGGGTTATTAAGATTTTTTTTATTTTTTTTTTTAACTTATACTGAATAAAATGTAGAAAATATTTATATAGTTTATTCTTCTATATATTTTTATATAATATATACAACATCAATATTAATTTTTTTTTTTTTTTTTTGGTAGGTCAACTTATACTGAATAAAATGTAGAAAATGTTTATATAGTTTATTCTTTTATATATTTATATACCATTTGTATATCATCGGCATTGGTGTCAGTAAGATTTTTTTTTTTTACCTTTATACTGAATAAAATGTATAATGTAGAAAATGTTTGTATATTTTTTTTCTTTTATATATTTTTATATCATTTATATATCATCAGTATTGGGGTCAGAAAGATTTTCTTAAATAATTTTTTTGGTAGGTCAACTTACACTGAATAAAATGTATACTGTAGAAAATATTTATATAGTTTATTCTTTTAGATATTTTTATACCATTTATATATCATCAGTATCGGGGTCAGTAAGAATTTTTTTAATGATATTTATTGGTAGGTCAGCGTATACTGAATAAAATGTATATTGCAGAAAATGTATATATGTTTTATTTTTTAGGTATTTTATACCATTTATATATCATCAGTATTGGGGTCAGTAAGATTTATTTAGTTTTTTAAATCAGTTAATCATTTTATTTTGCAAAGGCACAATAAATTGATCAAAAGTAAAAGGAAAGACATTTCTAAATTATGTTTTATATATATTTATATATATATATCTCAAATAAACGCAGTTCTTTTTTGGAAAAAAAAATAATCACTCTATGTGGTTTCCACAAAAATGTGGTTTTCAACATATTTATAATAAGAATTTTCTGTTCCTTGAACAGTATATTACAGTGATTTCTGAAGGTTGAATATTCCTATTTGCTCTTATAGGAATACATTACATTCTAAAATAATATTTTAAAAATGTAATTAAAAAAAGGTAATAACCATTAATAAATATAAAAAGGAGGATGTTTTGATGACTGATGTTACACTTTTTTTCACAGTCCAAAAATCTGTAAAATTTGATCATTTTCAATTCTGAGGCTCTAAATATTTGTTTCTGTCTATAGGTGAATGCAGTTACTGGCTCGTTATTCACCTCTAAAGTCCTGGAGGAACGAGCGGAAAAGGATGCAGAATCTCAGAGCAGCTATACGGAAAACGGCAGCGGAGATCAGGTGTACGACTGGAGCGCAGGTTTAGAAGAAACCGATGACTCTGACCTTTACTTCAGTCCTGACCGTGGAAATGTGGTGTTTGCCAGTGCCATAGATGGCTGGGGCTTCAGGTACATCTTGTACTTTCTCAAACTGAGGGCTCTTTCACATTTTGTTTTTAATTAATTTGTTAGAATATTTTATTAAAAGCAGCTGACATGGTTGGCTTTCACCCTTTACATCCTGCCAGTGGTTGTAGTACTTACTGTGGCTCACAAGATGGCAATACTATACTAGATTTTAACATCAGGTCTCCCCACCCTTATAATGTATTGCACATTTTTGTGGTGTTACATAATGGTGGTTTTGGATACTTGAAATAAGGGCTAAAGTAAAGTACTAATACGACTGGTGTAGGTGGATATTTCTGAAACCTGACCAAATCGAACTCGGCACTCCTCCAGTGAGCATGAGCATGTTTTTTTTGCACTAAAGCTCATTACTTTCAACATGTTTTATACCGTAAAAGCACTCCAGACTCAAGTACCTTTTTGCAGTTTTAAAAGAATAGGTCACCCAAAAAGTTGGACATCATTTACTTACCCTCATGTAATTCTAAATCCTTTAGTGAAACACAAAATATGATGTCAGACAAAATAGCTGCTCTTTCTCATACAAAAAGTGTACTGTGATATTATACTAAAGTGCTCCATACATCTTTTCAGTTTCTTTTAAGATTAATTCTCATAGAGGGTATGTTAGCATATGGCCTAGAAAGACTTGTTTCAGTCCATTACCTTAAGGAGGCCTTGTTTTTAGTTTTCTAGACGTCATTAAGTGGTGCTGAACTGATGCAAATGTGACACATCAATCTCTCAAGGAGAGAAACAAGAGTCTGGGTGTGCTTTTTATGTAGACCAGAAAAATGTGGCCTAGTTAGAAGTCAAACATGGACATTGTGAGTTATTAGTTAAATCATAAAAATGTAAAAATAAATAAATAAAACATTTTAAAATAAAATATAGCAAAATTTGCTAAAAAGTATATTTTATTTATTATGTATTTATTTATAATATTTATTTAGCTACATGTCATGCGTGAACCGTGAACATGTGAAAGTGTTGTTAAATTATGGTAATATTAACCTTAAAAACTCATTACGTAAAGTAAATATTTTTGTCAAATAGGTTTACCTGACAAAGGAGTTAGGGAGTCTCTGATAATATATATACAGTTAAAGTCAAAAGTTTACATACACCTTGCAGAATCTGCACTGTTAATTATTTTACCAAAATAAGAGGAATCATACAAAATGCATATTATTTTATATTTAGTACTGACCTGAATTAGATATTTCACACAAAAAACATCTACATATAGTCCACAGGAGAAAATAATAGTTGAATTTATACAAATTACCCCTGTTTACATACACTTGATTCCTAATACTGTTGTTACCTGAATGATCCACAGCTGTTTTTCTGTTTAGTGATAGTTGTTCATGAGTGCCTTGTTTGTCCTGAACAGTTAAACTGCCCGCTGTTGTTCAGAAGAATCATTCAGGTTCCACAAATTCTTTTTTTTTTTTTTTTTTATAGGATTTTTGAGTATTTGAACCCCTTCCAACAATGACTGTATGATTTTGAGATTCATATTTTGACACTGAGGACAACTGAGGGACTCATATGCAACTATTACAGAAGGTTCAAATGCTCACTGATGCTTCAGAAGGAAAAAATATGCATTAACAGCTGGGGGTGAAAACTTTTGGAATTTGAAGATCAGGCTAAATGTAAATTATTTTGTCTTCTGGGAAACATGTAAGTATCTTCTGTAGCTTCTGAAGGGCAGTATTAAATGAAAAAAATATGATATTTAGGCAAAATAAGAAAAATGTACGCATCTTCATTCTGTTCAAAAGTTTTCACCCTTCGACTCAATGCATCGTTTTTCCTTCTGGAGCATCAGTGAGCATTTGAACCTTCTGTAATAGTTGCATATGAGTCTGTCAGTTGTCCTCAGTGTCAAAAGGTGGATATCAAAATCATACAGTCACTATTGGAAAGGGTTCAAATACACAAAAATGCTAAAAAAAAAAAAAAAAACAAAACAAAGAATTTGTGGGACCTGAAGGATTTTTCTGAAAAACTGTTCATAGCAAACAAGGGACTCCTGAACAGCCGTCACTAAACAAAAAAACACAGCTGTGGATCATTCCGTTAGCAACACAGTATTAAGAGCATATGTAAACATACGTAACAGGGTCATTTTAAATATTTCAACTTTTATCTTGTGTACTATATGTAAACATATTTTATGTGAAATATCTTATTCAGGTCAGTACTAAATAAAAAATAACGTGTATTTTGTGTGATCCCTCTTATTTTGCTAAAATAACATTTTGAGAGAAATATGTTTTTTGAGGCTGAAGGCTAATGATATCTTACCGACTATGACTCAGTAAAAACAGCGCAATGTTTAACATAGCAGCTGTGAATTTTCTGTTAAATTTAGTTACTTGTTAATTATGCAGTGATCTTACAGCTGACGTTACGTTACAGAGACGTTACTGAAATCACAGACTTCTTTGAACTACATTCTTACAAATTAATGGGATGTAATGAAATAAATAACAAATGACAAGTGCAAATATGATGCTGAGTTGTCTTTTCTCTAATTCTCTGACAGCATTCATCAGTTTGCTGAGATGTACAGTCAGAAAATGGGCATCCGCTCTTCGGTTCTGCTCAAGACCCTCTGGGGCGATTTCTACCTCAACGCCAAAGCCAAAAAAATCATGAAGGGAGCTCAGGTACTATCTTACACTTTTAGCATGGCTTATGTACTATGGTAATACCTTGGTATATTGTATAACCCCATATAAAATGGTGAAGGTGCGTTGTATTATTATCTGATGGTTCCACCACACTAATTTTTTTGTAAAGGGTTTCCATTAAGATCATGTTGTTTTTTACCCAAAAAAGATATTTTATGTATGTTATACAGGGTTAATGCAGGATTTAAAGTCTTCATTTGCTCCTCCTTCAATTAAGGTCTTAAATTGGAGCAGAAAGTCTTAAATTCATAAAATGATGGTATTAAATGTTGCATGTACCACAAAGGCATGCATCAGGTTTTTTGTCTCATTTTCCATATATGTAAACATCCTTAAATCAAGATGCATTTACTTGAGATTCACAATGAAAATAGTTGTTTTCTGAGGATTTTAAGAAAGGAGTTTGTGCTTAAAGCAAGAACAAATATCTTTCAGTGTGGTATGAAAACTTGTTTTTCCTTTAAATTCAGTTGCTTTTGAATTCGAGACCTTTTATGTCATCTTGCTTCTCAGTTTGTCTTGATTTAAGAATCTTGCACTGGAAAACAAGACAAAATACTGAGAAAAAACATGAAATTGTTTTAAAGTAAAAAATGATTTGCATGTTCTAGTTGAGCTGTTTTTTAAAAAGTAAAGGAGATCTGTCGGAAGTTGTATAACTGTTGCTTTTACTGATTGTGTCATTGTCTGCTCTCTAGACATTTCTTAAATTCACCTTCATAAAACCATGAAAGCTTTGAAAGGGTCTGCGTTGCGGTGCATTAAATGCTGAAAGAGCTGCAACTTTCAATAGAGTGTTTGTCACATTACATACCGGGTTTGACTATCTTTGGAAATGTTGAAGCTGCCACGTCTCTTCTGTTCCCCTTTGAGAGACTGACAGGAAGTGGGCTGACAGGAGTGATGTGACAGCAGAGACCCTCCATTAGATGCTCTGGGTTTGTAGTGCCATTTAGGGCATTCAAATATGCTGTAGTTATGCTAATGGATGTCAGTTCCCTCACTGAAACCTCACCTTAATAACTAGAGAGCACATACACACAGACACACACATTAGTCTGGAACATCCTCTCCCTTCCCATGAACAAATGATCTGAACAGAGCAGACCTGGTACAGTGATATAAGGGTGAATAACGTGACCCTCATATTTTGTATTTGGATCTGTTATTATAAATCATGAAAATTATACAGATAGTGATTTAAAATGCTGGAAAAAGCACATTGCTGTTCAAAATTTTGAGATCTGTGAGATTATTTTTTATTTTTATTTTTTTAAATGCTTTTGATAAAGTCTCTTTTATGCTCATCGAAGCTGCATTTATTTGATTAAATATACAGTAAAAACAGTATTAATGTTAAATATTATTAGAATTTAAAATACCTGTCTTCTGTGATGCAAAGTTGATTTTTCAGCATCATTTCTCCAGTCTTCAGTGTCACATGTTCAGAAAGTTTAAATAGAAACAGAAAGTTTGAAAGAAATTAAAATTTTTTTTAATTGATTTTTTTTTAACATTTTAACTATCTTTACTAGGGATGTAACGATATCAAAATCTCACATTATGATAACGAAAAGTCTATAATATACTTTGGTTAAAAATTCTCAATGGTTTTGTAAAACAACACCCTTTTTACCCTGTCAAAATGAGCTCTGCAAAAATCATCCCATTCTGATGGATTGTTCCTTTAAATGCATATGAGCTCTGCTCGTCCCGCCCCTCTCTTCTCTCTGTGGAGTGACATGCTGCTCTGAGAGGTTGTTTACTTTAGCCGCATGTAGCACGTTTAGCCGTGAAACTTGCTAACTAGCACATTATTAGGAAAGGTGATTGGAGAGATTCATAAAAAAACCCTTATACTCACTTCTGCTGTAAGTGAAGCTGGATCATGAATGATTTGTGTAAACATAAACGCATTTATGTAGATCGGGAGGCGCATTCCCTTCACAAACAAACTTAATCTACTGCATCTTCAGTGGCCCAGATGTCGGGAGTAAATGACGATCACTATGTTCACTATTACATCCAGCAACACAACAGCTCAATCGCTCAATCGGAGATATTCTTGTCTAACTTACATCCCTGCTCCGCCATTGAAACGAGAGGTCGAACTGTTACGCCCCATTCACATGGGGCGTCAGCGTTAATGCTTCTCATTTACTTTGAATGGAGTGACATCAGGCGTTTCTGAACTAAATTAGGGGTCCGTTGCATTGCGTCAGTGGTGTTTTCCAATCAGATCGAATTTTCCACTCCAGATCAGATCGCAAATATACTAGTGCAGACGCTAGCCAATCCCGTTCGGTGCACACAACGCGTCAGCATTAACGCTTCGTGGAGGGCGTGTCTGAACGGGATTGGCTAGCGTCTGCACTAGTATATTTGCATAAGGTGATCTGATTGGCTGAGGCCTGCAATGGCGCTTGAAAAGTTGAAAAATGTTTAACTTTAACAACAGACCCATAATTCAGTTCGGCAACGCTTGACGTCACTCCATTCAAAGTAAATGAGAAGAGTTAACGGTGACGCCCCCGTGTGAATGGGGCGTTACAGTAAGGTAAGACGCTATCTGAGGTAAGACGCTCATGTCAATCAACTGTCGTGGGAGCGGCCTCTGTTGGTGTGACGGCACACCGACCGGCATCTGAGACTGGCTCGATTAGAAAAAGGGGTATTGCTTTTACATATGAATTTAAAACCACTACATGGATTTTTATCATTATAGGGTAGATTTGTACATACACTGACAACACACATTAATGTTCAAACAACATGTAATAGTGAAGTTTGCATCTGATGACCCCTTTAATTTATTTTGGCTTATTTTATTATTTTATTTTTATTTTTTTTTATTTAGGAAATTAAAAGTTTTTAAATTTGATAGAATGTTCACCATTCAACATTGTGATCTTTTGTGGTCTTTCTTGCATTTATTTGCATATAATGATTTAGCCCTTTCTTGCATCTGTTCATCATTAATAACCACGTTTGTACTGTAAAGACTGTTAATTCTCAAACCAAGCAGCTCTGACACAGCATTACGCAGAACCAAAACATAAAACCCAAACTTGCCTGAAACCTAAAATTAATAACACTGTTTGGAATAAAAATAAGGAGGATAAGGATGTTTGAAATAAGGATGTTTGGAATATAAAGCTTGGTTTAACATACTGATCCTCTTTCGTGTATATTTCTGAGCAGAAACCACATTTAAAGCACGTGTTTTAAACACGATTTGAAAAGATTTAGCAAAAATGTATGTTGTGAAGTTCACTCGTCATTGTCCCATAAACAATATAAGAGTTTTGCTTTGGTTAATAAGAACACTCTTGCTGGAGTTGTTTACCGTAATGCAGGAAGACGATCTGAATACTGAATCCTTTGAAGATCTATGCCTCAGTCCACAGTTACCAAATGATTTGGCTCGCCAGCCGTACGACACTCAAAAAATGTCTTCATCCTAGGCTGATCAATCACTGCCATTATTCTGCTCTGGCAGACAGATCTCATTCAAAGAGAGTTGGTTATGCAGGGCGACGTGACCTCCAAACGGCAGCATTGATTTGCAGGAATGACAGTGTCAAGCCTAACTTAAGCTTTTAAACTCATTTGAGCTCTCATGTTAGTGAAGAGTTTGACCTTGTTCAGTCACATCAGAGACTTTTTATTATGGCTCCAGATCTTAAAAGCAACTAATGAGTCCATACAGTGCTTGGATCGCTTAGTTTGTGCATTTGTGTATTGTGCATTCTCTTTTCAATATACTGTCCTAATGGACTTGATGCTCATGAGCTCTTTTCTTTGTCTTCACAGTCCAAAGGAAAGAAACCTTTGTTTGTGCAGCTTGTCCTGGATAATATCTGGAGTATGTATGACGCTGTGGTCACTAGAAGGTAACTTCCTTATAAATGAGAAATATACAGCAATGTATGCCTTTCCGCACTGAAATTGAATGTGCTGCAAAATGCAAAATACAAAAAAAGGTCAGACCATATTTGTTATTAAATATAAACTTTTTTTATTCAGTATGGAGTTCAGTGTTATTGATGTATTACTTAAATCTGTTAAACATAGTTTTTGTTAAATGAAATGTAGCTGAAATAAAAAGATTAAAGATTAAAGAAAAATTTAAGATTAAAAAATTAAAAAGTTAAAGTACTAAGATTAATAAGACTAATCCTGAAATAAAAATAAATTAAAGCTCAATTAAAAAAAAAGAAACAGTATTTTTTTCAGTGTTATTTTTAACTAAATATATTAAAAACTTTTTTTTTATTGAAATGTAGCTGAAATAAAATATAATAAAGACTAATTAAAAAAATGTTAAACTCAAAAAGCTTAAACAAAAATGAAAAGCTAATGTAGAAATGTAGCTGAAATAAAAAAAATAAAGATTTAAGATTAATTGAAAAGATTAAAGATTAAACAATTCAACTCAAAGATGAAAATTAAAAACTAAAATAAATTGTTTAAGTTAAAGAGCTAAGATAAATTAAGGCTAAATTTAAATGTAACATTTGCTATTGCTACAACTTAAAGTATAATTATTACTTTGGCAAGTAACAGAAGTAAGTTTAGTAAGTTACTAAAGTGCAAAATTACTAAAAATGATATAATACAAAAAAAGTACTGAAATTTCAGTGTTATGAATTTCAGTATTATTTCAGTTTTATTTTTAACTAAATCTATTAAAAATTAATTTTGTTAATTGAAATGTAGCTGAAATAAAAAAGAATAAAGAATAATTTAGTAAGTAATCTCTAAACGCTTAAAAATGAAAAAGCCTGAAATGACTAAACCTGGAATAAAAAAAGAAAAAAGAAAGCTGAATTGAAATTTTACTACAACTTAAAATTTCTTTCTTGGCAGGTAACAGAAATAAATGTAATTTAAAGTGCAAAATTACAAAAAAAAAAAAACAATTGCTACAATTCATAAAACTATAATTATTACTATTGATTACTATTAATTAATATTAGTTTAACTATAAAAAAAGTCACTTTAAATGTATATTACCTGTGTCTTTTTACTTTTCCAGGGACAAAGAAAAGGTGGAGAAGATGGTGACCTCTCTGGGGTTAAAGGTCATGTCTCGTGACCTGAGACACTCGGACCCCAAAGTGCTCCTCAGTGCCATCTGTAGTCAGTGGCTTCCTGTGTCTCAAGCCGTGCTCTGTATCCTTTACAAGATTTTTTGTTTGTTTGTTTTTAAGGTCTTCTCTGCTCACCAAAGCTGCATTTATTTGATCAAACATTGTGAATTAATTTAACAAGTATTTCTACATTTTATTTTTATTTTAAAATGTTTTTTTGAATTTCTAGCATCATTACTCCAGTCTTCAGTGTCACGTGATCCTTCAGAAATCATTCTAATATGCTGATTTGTGGCTCAGGAAATTTTTTTTTTGTTATTTTCAGTGTTGAAATAGGTGTGCGATATGACTATTTTTGATCGTGGACGATAAAAATATCGTAGTATTGCGTTATTCTATCAGCTGCAGTTCTGGCTCCTCCGTCTCAATATGCTGTACAACGCAGCATTAACTCAGCATTAGAGTTACACTCACAGGGCACTGCACTTATTCACAATCACAAAAGTACATTTAGTTCATGTACTGTTCTAAGACGCGCTTTTCCAGTGCTCGTACACTTGAAGCGCGTGCTCTCTCAAAGCCTGTCAGATAGCACCTAATTACTGAACTAAGTTATGTATTGCATCTGATTGCGCTAATGCTGTCAAAACACACAAGGTTTACATATAAACACAGTTGCTTATGTCTAAAGTAAAAGTAAACAATTGAGAGAAAAACGGATGAGTGGCTGTATATTAAATGCGTGCAGCTCTCGAAGAGACAGCAGACTAATTGTACTAAACATGCTGTCGTTTGTCATTTTGTCATTGTCAGTTTCTCTCGTGTTAAACACAAGATATTTTGAAGAATGTGGGTTACCAAACAGTAGCTGGACCCCACTGAAATAATAGAAATAATAGAAATTATCAAATAGATAATAATTCAACAGAAAATAGAAATTCATTTAGGTTTAAACAACCTGAGAGTGAGTAAAAGAATGAAAAAAAAAAAAATTAGCAGTAATGTTTTATTTTATTATTTTTTTTTATTTTATATTAATGTTAAAATGTATTAAATAAGTACAGTACCGTTCAAAAGTTTGGGATCAGTATGATTTATTTTATTTTATTTTTATTTATTTTATGTATTAATTTTACAATGTATTAAATAAGTGTATTACCATTCAAAAGTTTAGGATCAGTAGGATTTATTTTATTTTATTTTATTTTATTTTATGTATTAATGTTAAAATGTTTTAAATTATTACAGTACCTTTAAAAAGTTTGGGATCAGTATGATTTATTATTTTATTTTATTGTGTTTTATTTTATTATTATTATTATTATTATTTATTTATTTATTTATTTATTTTTATATATATATATATATATATATATATATATATATATATATATATATATTTTTTTTTTTTAAATGTATTAAATAAGTACAGTACCATCCAAAAGTTTGGGATCAGTAGTTTAGTTTAGTTTAGTTTAGTTTAGTTTTTGACAAAGTACTGCGCAACAGAGGTTGTGATATTCCTTAAAATAAATAAGAATTATAATATAAAATGTTATTTATTTTAAATAATAAATAGTACTTTTTAAAATATATTGCAAATAATTCATTCATTAATTCATTAATCAAGACATAAAAACACATTTATAATGTTACCAAAGAGTTCATTACAAATAAATACTGTTCTTTTAAACTTTCTTTTTGCAAAATAGTAAAACCAGCATGACGAAGAATCGTGATAAAATTATGAATCGTGATATTTCAGAAAAAAAAAAGAAAAAAAAATGTGATATGATATTTTTGGCATATCACCCACCCCTATGTTAAAAAACAGTCGTGCTGCTGAATAATAGATATATTGACTATCAGTTATCGTTTTACTTGATCTGTGAAAATCTGTATCGGCAACGGCCCTGAAAAACACATATCGGTCAACTCCTAGTGAATTGTAATTGTTTTTCTTATTTTGTTGCATCTGTAACCGCAGTCTCTAATTAACTGGGGAATAAAGGAGACAAATACAGTCAGGGTTGCCAGGTTTTCAGAACAAAACCCGCCCAATTGCTACTCAAAACTAGCCCAAAAATAGCCCAAATCCATTTCGAGGGGAGTCCACCTTTAAAAATTGGGTCCCAGGGGATAAAATACACATATTTTGTCAGGGTTCTCCATGGTAAATTCGTATTTCAGGGGCTAAATATGATGTTATTTGGACATAAAAAACAACCCAAGGCCACAGTGTTAAAGTAGCCCAGTTCTGCGGGAAAACCACAGACTTGGCAGCACTGAATACAGTAGATGAGAGATATTTAGAGATGTCAGGCTTATAAATGATGTAAACTTTATCAGCAGTTTATGTAGATGAGCTAGTTCTGGCATCCTTTCTCTCAGCTGAGGTGGTTGGTTATAGGCGTAACTTGTAATTTGAGTTACATAATTATTTTAAGTAGCTTTTCTTTGTAGTAGGATCAACTGTAAATCCTCCTAGATACAATGTTTAAGTAAAACAAAGCAGAAGGGAAGACATTTGGCATATAAAGATTGGTTTAACCTTTTGTCCTATGTCTAAAAGTCTGAATTTCACAGTATAGATTCTAGAAACGTACAGCACACAGTCCTTTGCTAATTATACACAACCTCCTGTGACGTTAGCCCCATCAGCACTAGGCATTTGACTGGCATTGTCCACCTCCTCAGTCGTCAGCCGTCCTGCCGTGATCTCACCAGCTGTATGGGGAGGAAATGTACAACCGGCCGTTATTAGACGCCGATATGATTGACACAGACACGCCTCGCAATTACTGCTGTGACAGGTGCTCGAAGTGACGCCACTGCGATTAATGGTTTTGATAAAATGTCACTTGTTCCCCTAAACATGTAATTGAATGATTCTCAAAATACTTCGCAAAAGTACAATTTTGTCCCACTTGGCAGGTGTTTTATGTTTGCGTGTTGTTTTTTTGTGAATAGAAAGTAGTTGGAACTTTTCACAGTTGGGTGGACCATTACTTTTAAGGCAGTACAGGCACAAACTTTTGCTTTTTAGTAGTGAGAACTGTTAGATATGTTAGATAGACTATTATTTCATGTAAAAGGTAGGTTAACACATCAGATGTCTGTACTCTACCCTAAAATGGTGATTTATTTATTTATTTATTTATTTATTTATTTCTGTATCACCTCACAAGTCTTGATCTTCTTGACTATCTGGTAGTTAAAATTATAGAGTGTCATAATTCTGACATAATTTTGTTCGTCTAACGTTCAACCTTGTTACCAAAGGTATTGTAAGAAAAAAAAAACCAGAATCTAATAAATATAATACTTATCTTATTTTCTTATTAATATGTATTAATGTTAAAATGTATTAAATAAGTTCAAAAGTTTGAGTACCGTTCAAAAGTTTAGGATCAGTAGGATTTATTTTATTTTATTTTATTTTATTTTATTTTATTTTATTTTATTTTATTTTATTTTATTATTTTATGTAGTATTTTATTTTATGTATTAATGTTAAAATGTTTAAAATAATTACAGTACCGTTCAAAAGTTTAGGATCAGTATGATTTATTATTTTATTTTATTTTATTTTATATATTAAGTTTAAAATGTATTAAATAAGTATAGTACCGTTCAAAAGTTTGGGATCAGTAGTTTAGTTTAGTTTAGTTTATTTTTTTGACAAAGTACTGCGCAACAGAGGTTGTGATATTCTTTAAAATAAATAAGAATTATAATAATAATTTGTAATGGAAAAAAAAAAAAAAAAATATATATATATATATATATATATATATTAAATGTTACTTTTTTAAGTTAAGTGTACATAATTAATTAATTAATTCATTTAATTTTTTTTTTTACTTTTATTAACCAAGACATTAAAGACACATTAAAACATTTATAATGTTACCAAAGAGTTTTATTACAAATAAATACTGTTCTTTTGAACTTTCTGTTTGTTAAAGAATACTGCGAAAACAAAACAAAAAACGGTTCGCAAAAAAAAACTAAGCAGCACAGCTGTTACAACAATCATTAAATTAGTCATTAAAAAGTCTTACCAACTGACTTTTGTAAAGTAATTTTTTAAAATGATTATTTTGTTTATTTTTTTATTATTTGCGAACAGGGCTGCAAGCCTTATACAAATGAATATAAAACTACGTAAAAGCACATAATTTTTCAATTCACATCTTGAAGTTGACGAGCAGTGTTTTTGAATTTTCAAGTGAATTTTTTTCATGGCTATTTGTTAAAAAAACATTTCAGGGCCTATTTTGTCCCCTGTTTGTGGAAAGTGCCAGTCGAGTGTGTTTTCTTTAACTGTTATTCAGCAATGGTGTGTGAAAAGCTGCCCAGCCCAGCTGAGATCTCGGCTGAGAGAGTGGAAAAGCTGATGAGCGTGGGAGCGCGCAGGTTCGACTCTCTGCCCGAGAAAACGCAGGAGCTAAAAAAGGGTGAGTGCGTGTTAACGGCTGCAGCAGAGAACCTGTAAGCAGAGGATATGATTCACACAGCGTTTCCTGCCGCCAGACTCCATCTGTGAACACAGAGTTTTGAAAACTCACACTCGTATTACACGCATGTGCTCTTTTCACATGAAAACGGCGCCCTTAGATCTTTTCTAGCGCTTTCTGCCCACTGGAAGCTTTCGAGGGATACAGCACCTGTCCGCTCTCCGCTCTATGAACTGTATTTGGATTGAATAACTCCACATTTGACGTGTGGCATTTTTAAAGCTGTACACTGAAAAAAAAAATAGTGTAGGATTTACTCCTGAAATTGTTTTTACTTAGGAATTGCTAGTAAATTTCCCCAATAATTAAGTTTTTTTATTTTAAAATATACTCCAGTAATCTTTATTTAACTTATTTAAATTTTTTACGGTGTATAATGGTGGCCTATTATTATGTTCATCTTATTTGAAGCTAGTATTTCACCCAGACCCAAACACATTAATATAAAAGAAATTAACAGAATATTATTTTTTCTTTCTTCACGATTTCACAGTATGTCTCAGTATTTTTTTCTTTACATGTCTGGATGCTTATATAGGTTTGTAGTATAGGTTACTATATAAAAACATTGTAATGCCAAATACAAATTTACTATTAAAAATGTTGCTAATCAATTCAATTTTTAAAACGAAGAATATAGTTAATCTTTTAAAATATAGTTAAATGAAAATGTAATAATTGTCTTATTATATTTATTATTATTATTATTTATTTATTTAAGTTATCTAAGTACATTCATATTTTGGCAGGTTATTGTGAAAACCTATGAGTTTCTGTCTTCAATAAATAAAAAATAAATTATTATTATTGTTATTATTATTATTATTATTATTTCTTTAAGTTATCTAAGTACATTGTACTGTGCAAGAATTGTTTTATATTTTGGCAGGTTATAGTGAAAACCTATGAGTTTCTGTGTCTTTTTAATAAATGTTAAAAAAATAATTTATATACATATATATATATATATATATATATATATATATATATATATATATATATATATATATAATAATTATTATTATTATTATTATTATTATTTCTCTAAGTTATCTAAGTACATTCTACTGTGCAATGTTAATGCATTTCTGTCATGGTAAGTTTTTTTTTTTTCCATAAAATGTTTTTAGTGTGTTTTTAATAAATTAAAATAAAAAATATTATTATTATTATAATTTTAGAAGTAAATTCTATTTTAGTTACAATTTCTTCATCCAACCTTTATTTAATTATTTATTTTTGTTTTGGATTTGCATTATACAGTAAATTCTATTTTTGACTGGATTTTGTCATTTTGATTGCATTTTCTGCTTTGTGGAGATCATAGGGCAGTGCATGGCATTTGCCATATTTAAGAGTTGTGTAAGTTTGTGTGGGTTATTAATTGTTGCGTTATAAAGTTATAACCATTAGTAAAAAGGGTATGCAGTTAATAGATGTCCCCTCTCATACATATAGCACTCTTCAGCTAAACATCAGTATGGTGATATTTAATAATTTACATTTTGCATGCAAAATTGAACCCGGTACACTGCCCAGCACTACTCTTGATATTCTAGAAGTGCCATAAAATGCATGTTATTCTCTAGTTCTTTAGAAAACCATCTTTGTATTTCTCCTTTAAAGGCCCCTGAAATTAAAATGCTGATCTGAAGAACCTTTAATGAAACATCAAGATTTTTTTTTTATCTATGAAAGACCATATAGCAAGAACCCCGTAGAGCCGAAATTGGGTTCTTGATACACAGGTTCTTTGTGAAATCTAAAGTGCTAAAGCGCATTGAAGAACCTGTAGTTGATTAACAAGGTTTTGCAGCCGTCTATGGTAAAAGTTGCCGGTGGGCCTTTGTTTCTCCAGCTTTCACACATTTCCGACAAGAGTTTGTGTAATAGCAGGATGCTTTTAATTTCGTGTGGCCTCAGGCTGAGGTTTCTTTGGGCTTGTGCGCTAATAAAAGAAGCGCTCCTCAATTTTGGCTTAGGGTTTGTAATATCACGCTTTAAAGGCATTTCTGATGTCGCTTAGGTGTGAAATTTGTTTGATTTCGTATTCATATGAAAAGACCACACCGTGTCCCATCCATATTGTGTTTAAAGTCCGAATTGTACAATTACACTGGTGTTGCTGGCATTAAATAAGACTTCCTCTTTAATCTGTTTGCTCTGTGTGTTTGTCCCCTGTAGCATTTCTAGATTGTTCGGCTGATGAGACGGCGCCGGTAATCGTCTTTGTGTCAAAGATGTTTGCTGTGGACTCCAAAGCTCTGCCACAGAACAAACAAAGGTATTGAACTTGCAGATGTGTGTGTTCATCTGTTATTTTAAACGAATGTCTGTTTTCCAACGTTGCGTGTGGTTTATTTTCAGATCAAATTTAGTTATAGAGTGATAGAAACATGGCCTGATCTGATACAGGGTTATTAGAGTTAACTATTTCTATTCTATCTACTTGTTTTCTTTTATTTATTATATATATACACTACCAGTCAAAAGTTTTTGAACAGTAAGATTTTTAATGTTTTTTTAAATGAAGTCTCTTCTGCTCACCAAGCCTGCATTTATTTGATCAAAAATGCAGCAACACAGTAAAATTCTGAAATATTTTTACTATGTAAAATAGCTGTTTTCTATTTGAATATGTTTTAAAATGTAATTTATTCCTGTGATCAAAGCTGAATTTTCAGCATCATTGCTCCAGTCTTCAGTGTCACATGATCCTTCAGAAATTATTTAAATATGCTGATTTGCTGTTCAAGAAACATTAATTATTATTATCAATATTCAAAACAGTTCAGTACATTTTTATTTTCAGGATTCTTTGATGAACAGAAAGATCCAAAGATCAGCATTTATCTGAAATAATGGTATAGTGTATAATGTTACAAAAGCTTTTTTTGTAACATTATACACTATACCATTCAAAACCTTAAAAGTCATTGTGATATTACAAAAGATTTCTGTTTTGGATAAATGCTGTTTCTGAACTTCTAATCATCAAAAAAACCTGAAAAAATTCAGCTCCGCTGTTTTCAACATTACTAATAATAATAAATGTTTTTTGAGCAGCAAATCAGAATATTAGAATGATTTCTGAAGGATCATGTGACTTGCCAAAAATTCAGGTTTGATCACAGGAATAAATTACGTTTTAAAATATTTTAAAATTTCAACAAGAAAACAGTTACTTTAAATGGCAAAAATATTTCAAAATGTTTGCTTTGCTTTGGATCAAATAAATGGAGGTTTGGTGAGAAGAAGAGACGTCTTTAAAAAACATTAAAAATCTTACTGTTCAAAAACTTTTGACTGGTAATGTGACCCTGGACCACAAAAGCACTCATAAGGGTCAATATTTTGAAATTGAGATTTATACAAGCTGAAAAAGCAGAATAAATTGAAAAAGCTTTCCATTGATTTATGGTTTGTTAGGATAGGACAATATTTGGACGAGATACAACTATTTGAAAATCTGGATTCTGAGGGTGCAGAAAAATCAAACTATTGAGAAAATCGCTTTTAAAGTTGTTACACACGCTGACAAAATCAAGTGTCTTAGATTGTGAACAATTTGCGTTAATAGAGTGTAAAATATAATATTAAGTAAATCAAAAATCAGTAGCTGTTGAGTTGTGGATTTGCAGAGTAGTTTAAAGGAAATCTTTCAGTATTTAAAAAGAAAAAAATGCTAATTGATGCTGATTGATTTCCTTAGAAGTACCATAAACACTACCGGTCAAAAGTTTGAAATAATATTTGATTAATAAAATTAAATTTTTATTTTATTTCATTTTGAAAACGTAAATTGGCATGCAAAGGTTTTTTTAAACATGTCTCTTATGCTTGCCAAGGCTGCATTTATTTGATCAAAAATACAGTAAAATCAGAAATATTATGAAATATTATTACAGTTTAAAATAACTGTTTTCTATTTGAATATATTTTAAAATTGAATTTATTTATGTGGTGCAAAGCTACATTTTCAGCATCATTACTTCAGTGTCACATGATCCTTTAGAAAGCATTCTAATATGCTCATTTGATGCTCAATTAGTAGCAATTATTATTGCTCAAAAAAAAAAAAGAAAAAAAAATCTAACTATTGAGAAAATCACCTTTGAAGTTGTCCAAATGAAATTCATGCATATTATTGCATATTATTGCATATTATTAGTCAAAAATTAAGTTTTAACATATTTACGGTAACGGTAGGAAATTTACAAAATATCTTCATGGAACATGATCTTTACTTAATATCCTAATGATTTTTGGCATAAAAGAAAAATCGATAATTTTGACCCATTCAATGCATCGCTATTGTTATTGCTATGGCTATGGCTATTGCTACAAATATATCCGTGCTATTAATGACTGTTTTTGTGGTCCAGGGTCACATATATAAAGCTAATGGCATGTAAAAGCATGTACCAGCCATAAATATTTACTACAAGACATAAATATTTATTACAAGACACAAAAAATGTATTTCACATTATTTTTGTTAATAGCTTTGTGGGAACATGCAGATCTCTGTCAAGATGCAAACTTAGTAGTGTAAGGTTAGAAAAATAAGTGAACAGGATCTGTATTATTTTTAGTTTATTTTTTCTTAGAAAATTATATTTTTCCCTATTACACTAGGATTATTTAGCATTTTATTCTGAATATATGTACCAAATGCTCTTGAAGGTCACTCATATGCAGCATCAAACACAAAATGAGCCTTTCTGTCTCTTGTCACATAAATGTGAAAACACATTGTGATTGTTTTTCATATTTTTGTTTTGGTTGCTTAATGTGAGGAACATTCCACATATGTGTCTCCACATGGTGTTCTGGGGAAAAACAGCCTTTAGGCATGATAGATAAACGTCTGATGGTAAATCTTCCTCTGAGGAAAGAGTCCGGACAGATGTTTTCTTTTGTAGATGGTTTATAGGACTTTGATTTGAGTTGCTCACATAATTTACATCAGTGGAGATTAGACTGTCATTCCGACTCAAACCATGTGCAACTATGTTGCAATTTCTAAAATGGTTTATTTACTTGCATTTGCCCTTGGTGGGTGTTCATTTTGGATCCTGGCCTCACTGCTCTGCGAAGACAAAATAACTCCACACGCTGACAAAATCAAGTGTCTTAGATTGTGATCTGTCCTGTGATGGAACGATTTGTATTAATAGAGTGTGAAATTAATATCAAGTAAATCAAAAATCAGTAGCTGTTGAGTTGTGGATTTGCAGAGTAGTTAAAAAGGAAATCTTTCAGTATTTAAAAAGAAAAAAATGATAATTGATGCTGATTGATTTCCTTAGAAGTACCATAAACACTACCGGTCAAAAGTTTGAAATAATATTTGATTCATAAAATGATATTTTTATTTTATTTTATTTTGAAAAAGTAAATCAGCATGCAAAGGTTTGGGGTTGATAAGATTTTTTTTTTTTTTTTTTAAACATGTCTCTTATGCTTGCCAAGGCTGCATTTATTTGATCAAAAATACGGTAAAATCAGAAATGTTTTCTGTTTGAATATATGTTAAAATTGAATTTAATTATGTGGTGCAAAGCTACATTTTCAGCATCATTACTCCAGTCTTGACATGATCCTTCAGAAATTATTCTAATATGCTAATTTATTAGCTCAATTATTAGCAATTATTATTGCTCACATATTAATAATGGTTCTTATTATTGGCAGTATTGAAAAGCGGTTTTGGTGGATTATATTTATGTGGAAATATGTTAAAATCAAGGGGGTGAAAGCATTTTAAATAATATTCATATAGAAAAGTTATTTTAAATTGCAATAATAATCCACAATATTATATTTTTACTGTAGTTTTGTTTAAATAAATGAGCATAAGAGAATTTGAAATTTGAAATTGAATTTGAAATTGAGCATGAGAATTTGCATTAAAAAATATATATATATATATAATCTATACAGTGCCTTGCAGAAATATTGGCACCCTTGGTAAATATGAGCAAAGGCAGATGTGGAAATAAATCTGCATTGTTTATATTTATTGATCTTTCATTTTTAAATTCACAGAATTCTAATCTTTGATTGAAGTAAACAGATAAAAAGTGGGGGGTAAATCTCATTATGAAATAAATGTTCTTCTCTAGTTCACATTGGCCACAATTATTAGCACCCAATTATTGCAAAGTCCTTTTCCCAAGATAACAGCTCTGAATTTTCTCCTGTAATCCCTGGTGAGTTTGGAGAACACCTAACAAGAGATCAGAGACCATTCCCTCATACAGAATCTCTCCAGATCCTTCAGATTCCCAGTTCCATGTTGGTTCTTCTCCTCTTCAGTTCACCCCACTTATTTTCTAAAGGGTTCAGGTCAGGGAACTGGGACGGCCATGGCAGAAGCTTCATTTTGTCCTTAGTGACACATTTTTGTGTTTGTTTTGGATCATTGTCCTGATGGAATATCTAAACACGGCCCATTATACGATTTCTAACAGTGGCAGTCAGGTTTAGATTTTTTTTTTCTCTGTTAGTATTTGATAGAATCCATGATGTCATGTATCTAAACAAGATGTCCAAGATCTCTGGCAGAAAAATAGGCCCAGAACATTAAAGATCCAGCAGTTTATTTAAATCTGGGCATGGGGTACTTTTTATCCCTGTTTGCACCAAACCCATCTTGAGTGTTTGCTGCCAAAAAGCTCTTTTTTTTAGTTTCATCTGACCATAGAAGCCAGTCCCGTTTGAAGTTCTAGTTGTATCTGACAACTAAATATGCTGGAGTTTGTTTTTGGATGAGCGAGCAGAATTTCTCCTAAAACCCTTCTAAATAACATGTGGTGATGTAGGGGCTATTTTTGTTGTTTAGGCTTTCTGGCCCCAAGACTCAACTAATCTCTGCAATTCTCTAGCTGTAATCCTTGGAGAGTCTTTGGCAACTCAAAGTCTCCTCCTCACCATCTATTATGACGGTTTAGACACACGTCCTCTTTTTGGTGGATTTGTAACATCTTTAGTTGATTGGAACTTCTTAATTATTGCCCTGATGGTGGAAATGGGGGTTTTCAATGCTTTAGCTCTGTTCTTTCTATTTTGTTCTGCACATCAGAACTATGTTTTTTGGTTTTGCTCCTTGTGATGGACAATTAAGGGAATTTGGCCTATGTGTTCCTCATATTTAAAATCCTGTGCAACAGGACGTTATGGTTGGACTTCCTGCTAAAAAATGTAAATATGAATGGGAATATATTTCAGAGATATTTCCTATAATTATGACCAACGTGAACTAGAGAAAAACATTTATTTCATAATGAGATTCCCCCCCAAATTCCATTGTTTTACTTCAGTGAAAGGTTAGAATTTTGTGAATTTTTTTGAATGAAAGATCAAAAGGATAAACAATGCAGATTTATTTCCACAGCTGATTTTGCTCATATTTACCAAGGGTGCCAATATTCGTGGAGGGCACTGTGTGTGTATGTATGTATGTGTGTGTATATATATATATATATATATATATATATATATATATATATAGCTATTAAAAAAGTATAATTATTTTTGCCTGAAAAGTAAGTAGATAAAAATTGCACAAGAAATAAATAAAAATACTGTGGAAATTCTAGAATATGCTGTGGGATCTTTCAGTATTTAAAAAAAAATAAATAAAAGGATAAAATGCCAATTGATCCTGATTGATTTTCTTAGAAAGACATTATTTTAGTACCATAAACACTACCAGTCAAAATGTTAAGTAAGTTGAAAAACTGAAATCATCTTTATTTTGAAAAAGTAAATTGGCATGCAAAGGTTTGAGGTTGGTAAGATAATAAAAACTTTTGAAGCTCAGTTATTACCAATAATTATTAGTGCTTACTTATTAATAATTATTTTAATTATTGTCAATGTTAATATTTTTTGGCAATATATTAAATGATCAAAAAGGCATTTTAAATAATATTCAAATAGAAAACAGTTATATTAAATTGTAATAATCTTCCACAATATTATATTTTATTGCAGTTTTGATCAAATAAATGAAGCATTGAGCATTAGAGAATTTACATTAAAATATATATATTAAAAAAAAAGCATAGTGTGATAGTGTAAGTAGATAAAATTGTACCAAAAAATATAAAAATACTGTTGAATTTTCAGGTTATCCTGTGGGATCTTATTTAATTCTCATTAGAATTCTTTTAGGTTTGATTCCAAAAGGAATCCTGTGCACATTCCTTCAGGCTTTTGTCTAGGACAAGAGCTCTAGCATCCTGAATAATAGATCTGTGTGTATGTTTGAGTAAGTTTGCCATAGCCCTTGGGTTCTACAAACTTAATGGACCTTGGCCAAACAGTGATGTAGCAGTTGATCGATACGACACCGCGCTCGCTCTGTGTGTGAGCGCATATTTGTGCTGCTGTGTTTTCCCTTTGTTGCCGGACCATGAGAATTGATATCCTACGGTAATGTGGCTGGCTTAGAACCTGTCCCTGTTGATGTCCTTTGTGTCTGGCCTCAACTCAAATATATGTTTTCAGCTTTCATCTTAAGTAAGGTGACTTTGTTGTCAGCGCTGAGGAACAATGCTTGTCGCAGATCCGATCGCGGACGCTAGATGGCGCTCTCAGCCGCGTCAGACTCCTCAGATGACCCCGGATCTGAGGACATGAGCTGCTCAGACTCTTTGTTCTGGAGTCAGTGTGTCAGTCAGCACGCAGACGGGAACAAAAGCAGACGGCCCCTTTAGGACTGACCTCGGATCAGATATTTTCCATTATTCATCGGGTTGGGTGGAACTGAAAAATAAAATTAGATGGTGTTGCAGATAGTTCAGTCAAGTGGATCTTTGTTTCCATCTGTGTCTTTTCAAACATTCCACCCACTAACAAAATCTTACACTTACATACGTGATTCGTCTGTCCGGTGTTTGCAGTCCTTTTGTTCTCACATTTTGTCTTCCTTCTCACCTTCTCCAGTAGGTGACAGCCTGGAGTAGAGGTGGGCGGTATGACTAAAACCACACTATGATTAATGTTAAATCACTGTTAACATGTGTATAATTTTTGTAGTTTTTTAAAAATTATTGAATAGTTAAATAATAAATTACCTAACATTACAAATGTTTGTTATATTGCTATAGTTTCACATTCAATCTTCAAATAATGTAGAAACAACATAAAGGAAGTTGATTTTTGATATTTGTTTAATGACATCTTATTTTGTGACTGAAGGCAAGTATCACTGATACCAACTGATTACTCTATGAATTTTTTCCTAATATTGAACCATTGACTATAGCCATTCAACATTATAATTCAGAGCTTTTAATTTAACATTTATTAGACTTGTAATTGAAGTAAACTTAAAACAATCTTCACATAAACCCATTTTAAAAACTGTGCCCTTCAGCAAGAAAATATAGCCAAATTTAATAAAATTATCAAGCACTAAAATCTAAATTAAGTAAAACACAGATATATTTTGAGATGTATACATATGCATTTTTAATGCTGGATAGTATTATTTAATAGTTAAATGATACGTTATTTGTAAAAAAAAAAAAAAAAAAAAAAGAAAAAAAAAAAAACATATATATATATATATATATATATACATACACACACACATTATAAAAAATATGGTATAATCTTTTAATATATTACTGTGTATCAAAACTAAATAAAATTGACATATTTATTTATAATAGCGTACATATGTTGTTATATATTATAAAATTTATATTTTTATATATGTATGTATATATATATATATATATATATATATATATATATAATATTTAATAGTTAATTAATATAAAAAATTAATATAAAATGATATAAAAATATAATAAAAAAAATATAAATGTTAATAGAAAATTAATTAAAAAAAATTATAAAATAATAATTTCTGTTAGTGTGTTTTTATTTTAGATT